>NC_079213.1:108133060-108140560 GCF_029633865.1 Lampris incognitus
TCATCATCATCTGTAGGAATCAACATCATCTGTAGGAATCATCATCATCTGTAGGAATCAGCGTACTCGGTAGAAATCATCATAATCTGTAGGAATCCTCATCATCTGCAGGAATCAACATCATCTGTAGGAATCATCATAGTCTGTAGGAATCGTCATCATCTAGGAATCATCGTAATCTGTAGAAATCATAATCTGTAGAAATCATCATCATCTGTAGGAATCTTCATCATCTGTAGGAATCATCATCATCTGTGGGAATCATCATAGTCTGTAGGAATCGTCATCATCTGTGGGAATCATCATAGTCTGTAGGAATCGTCATCATCTGTAGGAATCATCATAATCTGTAGAAATCATCATAATCTGTAGGAATCATCATAATCTGTAGAAATCACCCCTCGCTGACACCTGTCGACATGTTGGCCGTGAACTTCAGTTCACCTGTTGGTTTCATATTAAACTCAGTTTCCATGTTGCCAGGAGGATGTTTGCAACTCCCCGACACACACACACACACACACACACACATGCACACACACACTTTCTCTCTCACACACATGCACACACACATACACACACAAACACTTTCTCACACATTCTCTCTCTCTCTCACACACACACACACACGCACACTTTCACTCTCACACACACACACGCACACTTTCTCTCTCTCTCACACACACACACACTCTCACACTTTCTGTCTCACGCGCGCACACACACTTTCTCTCTCACACACATGCACACACACATACACGCGCAAACACTTTCTCACACACGTACACACACACACTTTCTCTCTTTCTCACACACACACACACGCACGCACACACGCACGCACTCACACACTTTGTCTCACGTGCGCACACACACACTTTCTCTCTCTCTCACACACACACTTTCTCTCTCTCTCACACACACACACTTTCTGTCTCATGCACGCGCACACACACACACTTTATCGCTCTCTCTCTCTCTCTCACACACACACACACACACACACTACCTGAACTGGAAGTGAAATCTGATCATATTTGTCGTGTGAGGCCCACTTCAAATGTACCTGAGTGTGGTGAGGGGCTGTCGGTGAGGTTACTTAATCACACAAACAAAGAAACAGTGAGTGCTGGGATGGGCTGCAGCATCCCCGTAACCCTGACGGCAGGATAAGCGTTTGGATAACGGCTGGATGGATGATGAATGGATGGATGATGAATGGATGAATGGATGGATGGATGAATGGATGGATGGATGGATGGATGGATAAATCGGTAGCATGTAGATTCAGGACTCTTCAGCCTCTGAGACGTACTTTAGACACCTGGCTGCGGTTTCCTGGGCAGGAGGCAGGAACTCGGAGAAGTCGCTGTAGGAGTCAGACTTGTTGGACAGGCAGCCGAGTCGAGTTTTCATGGTGCTGGTCCTGTATGGGAACACGTGCAACAGTTTAGTTTCACTTCAAATCCGACTCAGCCCACGTGCAGTACTGGAAATAAAGCCCATGAGCGATGGCATTGCACTTGTTAAAAATCTGAAAGAGTGTCAGCTTGGTGTGTGTGTGTGTGTGTGTGTGTGTGTGTGTGTGTGTGTGTGTGTGTGTGTGTGTGTGTGTGTGTGTGTGTGTATGTGTGTGTGTACTCGTGTGATGCAGGCTGCTGTCTATTTGGGTCATTTTTTTGCAGCAGCAAACCATGCGAGTCCCCTTCAACAACACATTTTCAAACTGTGTATTGCTAACTGATGATTGTGCACAGCAGTTATCACAGTACTCATCACAGTAGTCATCACAGCAGTCATCACAGTAGTCATCACATCATTCATCACATCATTCATCAGAGCACTCATCACAGCAGTCATCACAGCAGTCATCACAGTAGTCATCACAGTAGTCATCACATCATTCATCACATCATTCATCAGAGCACTCATCACAGTAGTCATCACAGCAGTCATCACAGTAGTCATCACAGCAGTCATCACAGTAGTCATCACAGCAGTCATCACACCAGTCATCACAGCAGTCATCACAGTAGTCATCACAGCAGTCATCACAGCAGTCATCACAGCAGTCATCACAGTAGTCATCACAGTAGTCATCACAGCAGTCATCACAGTAGTCATCACAGCAGTCATCACAGTAGTCATCACAGTAGTCATCACATCATTCATCAGAGCACTCATCACAGTAGTCTTACAATAGTCATCACAGCAGTCATCACAGTAGTCTTACAGTAGTCATCACAGCAGTCATCACAGTAGTCTTACAGTAGTTATCACAGTAGTCATCACATCAGTCATCACAGTAGTCACAGTAGTCATCACAGTAGTCATCACAGTAGTCTCACAGTAGTCATCACAGTAGTCATCACAGCAGTCATCACAGTAGTCATCACAGCAGTCATCACAGCAGTTATCACAGTAGTCTTACAGTAGTCATCACAGTAGTCTTACAGTAGTCATCACAGCAGTCATCATCGCAGTCATCACAGTAGTCATCACAGCAGTCATCACAGTAGTCATCACAGCAGTCATCACAGCAGTTATCACAGTAGTCATCACAGCAGTCATCACATCATTCATCAGAGCACTCATCACAGCAGTCATCACAGTAGTCTTACAGCAGTCATCACAGTAGTCATCACAGCAGTCATCACATCATTCATCAGAGCACTCATCACAGCAGTCATCACAGTAGTCTTACAGTAGTCATCACAGCAGTCATCACAGTAGTCTTACAGTAGTCATCACAGCAGTCATCACAGTAGTCATCACAGCAGTCATCACAGTAGTCTTACAGTAGTCATCACAGCAGTCTTACAGTAGTCATCACAGCAGTCATCACAGTAGTCATCACAGTAGTCATCACAGCAGTCATCACAGTAGTCTTACAGTAGTCATCACAGTAGTCTCACAGTAGTCATCACAGTTGTCATCACAGTAGTCTTACAGTAGTCATCACAGTAGTCATCACAGCAGTCATCACAGTAGTCATCACAGTAGTCTTACAGTAGTCATCACAGTAGTCATCACAGTAGTCATCACAGCAGTCATTGTCCTCACTCTTTTATTGACTGCATTACAGAAGTGTTAATTCTGTGGTGTTCGATTGGTATTTAAGCAACACTGTAGTTTATTTTGGCTAATCTGGTTTAGTTTTATTTTATTCACCTATTTTCTTTGTGTATGTGTGTGTGTGTGTGTGTGTGTGTGTGAGAGAGAGAGAGAGAGAGAGAGAGAGAGAGAGAGAGAGAGTGTGTGTGTGTGTATGTGTGTGTGTGAAATCTGATGTAGAACACCTCTAATAATGTGTGTTGTGTTTCAGCTCTTGCACTATTGCAACATGACGCACACTTTTACTTCTGTATTCAGAACGAACGTCAATGCAAACCTCCTTTCTGTGACAAGTCTGTGTGTGAACATTCACTCTGTCACACAGCTGCTGATGCGTTGGTCAGTGGCGTGTCTGTTCAGAGTCAGCGTGTCTGTTCAGAGTCAGTGTGTTGCCGAATAAATCCAATCTTAGTCTTTTATTTGTCTTTCTGTCTCCAGGCACCTTGTTTGTTGCGTTGGCGATTGGATTACCCGGGTGCACGTGCTGTGAGGCTCGAGGGAGCAGCTCATTTCAGAGCCTCGTCAGATATGAAGGCGTAAGGCCGCAAGATGAGATAAGGCCAGGTGATGCGGGCATGGACGGGCCTGACGGAGTCAAGGAAACCGACAGCGGCTGGAGCTGCATATGCAGAATGTCTGCACCCACGACTCCTCGTGAGCTTCGCGATCCATGCATAAGCAAAGCGGCAAGAGAGGAACTGAAATTAGCTGCATATTTTATCTTATCCGCCCTCGTTTCTGTACCTGACCAGCTGGCCGTCCGTCCCAGCATGCATTCCTGCATCCATGTGTTGCAGGACGTCCATGCATCTCTGTGTGTGTGACATTATGACATACAAGTGTGTGTACACGTGTTGTGGTTTATGCACCTTTTTTTTTTTGGATTCCCCCTCCCCCCTCCCCCTCCCCCTTTATCTCCCCGGTTGTACCCGGCCAATTACCCCACTTTTCCGGTCGCTGCCCCACCCCCTCTGCCGATCCGGGGAGGGCTGCAGACTACCACGTGCTTCCTCCGATACATGTGGAGTCGCCAGCCGCTTCCTCTCACCCGACAGTGAGGAGTTTCGCCAGGGGGGACGTAGCGCGTGGGAGGATCACGCTATTCCCCGACCCGCCCCCCCTGAACAGACGCCCCGACCGACCAGAGGAGGCGCTAGTGCAGCGACCAGGACACGTACCCACATCCGGCTTCCCACCCGCACGCACGGTCAATTGTGTCTGTAGGGACGCCCGACCAAGCCGAAGGTAAGGCGGGGATTCGAACCGGCGATCCTCGTGTTGGTAGGCTGAATAGACTGCCATGCTACCCGGACGCCATTGTTTATGTACTTAAGTGTGTGTGTGTGCGCGCGCGCGCGCGTGCCAGTGTATGTACATTTGAATGTACATAGACTTTTGCAAACTTTTTTTTTTTTTTTTTTTTTGCACAGTTTTGTTCACATCAGTGTCGGCGGACAAAGGCGATCATCCGGAGTCACCCCCGGCACCCTCCCTCCACCACTCCCTGTTGCCCCTTTCTCGACAAATTCAGTCAGCTCTGGCTGCCGCCGAGGCAGCTGGCGTGTATTCGGTGCAAACACGTGCAGCTGCGCTATTTATAAACATTCCTGACAAATCCGTGTAGTCAGGCGGGAGCAGCGCGGGCCACTGCGCAGCCACGCAGCGGGGCTGCGTCCTGCAGGAGCCGCGCTAAATATGGCAGCGGGTGCGCTCGCGTCTAAGAGAGGCGGCGGAAAGCGTCGGGAATCGGAAAGTGTGTGCAGCATCTGCCCGATGCCCCCGTTTTCAGAGATGCCTGGCGGGGGTAAGGTGGATATAATAAGAAAACGTAGACCCTAAAAGTAGTTCACGTGCGTGCACGTGCGTGCGTGCACGTGCGTGTGTGTATGAATCCCTTCTTTGATGTTACCTAACTTGGTGCATTGCAGTTTTTTTGCATTTCCCTCCCCGTCCTCATTTCTGCCGTCTGCCGGGAGACGCGCTGTTGTGCCCAGGCTGCATCCGTCACACAGCATGCAGCGAACTGATTACGAAGCCCGCTTTCTCTGTTAATGACGAGATTCCACTGAGGTAGACACGACACACTGGTAGACACGCTGGCCATGCTCTGTGCAGCAGTACGGCAACGCGAGTCGACCTGGTGTCGCTCTTTTTTATTTTTTTTATTTTTTTACCCCCCCCCCCCAGTTGCATCTGACCAATTACCCCACTCTTCTGAAGCCGTCCCGGTCGCTGCTCCACCCCCTCTGCCGATCCGGGGAGGGCTGCAGACTTACCACATGCCTCCTCCGGTACATGTGGAGTCGCCAGCCGCTTCTTTTCACCTGGCAGTGCTAACCGGTATCACGCCAAAGCGTGGAATACACCCGCCGGTCCAACGCGTCAGTGTCACGGTTTGCCTCCGCTCAGGCGTTAAAAGTACACGCGTGTATGAAGGTGCAGTGCCAGCAGGGGGCGATGATTAAGCGGTGAAGGGAGGTTAGGGTTACGGTTACGGTTAGGATTGGGGTTGGGTTAGGGTTATGGTTGGGTTGGGTTATTGTTAGGGTTGGGTTAGGGTTAGGGTTATTGTTACGTTTAGGGTTAGGGTTAGGATTGGGTTATTGTTAGGGTTGGGTTAGGGTTATTGTTACGTTTAGGTTTAGGGTTAGGGTTAGGATTGGGTTATTGTTAGGGTTGGGTTAGGGTTATTGTTACGTTTAGGTTTAGGGTTAGGGTTAGGATTGGGTTATTGTTAGGGTTGGGTTAGGGTTAGGGTTGGGTTAGGGTTATTGTTAGAGTTGGGTTAGGGTTAGGGTTGGGTTAGGGTTATTTTTAGAGTTGGGTTAGGGTTGTGTTAGGGATATTGTTAGAGTTGGGTTAGGGTTGGGTTATTGTTAGGGTTGGGTTAGGGTTATGGTTACGGTTAGGTTTAGCTTTGGGTTAGGGTTATGGTTAGGGTTAGGTTTAGGTTTGGGTTACGGTTAGGAGAGGTATTTTGGGAAATGCTGTATGCCTCTTTTGCTCCGTGGGGAGTTGCTGGCATTGAGTTAATCATCGCCCCCTGCTGGCACTGCACCTTTATACACGCGTGCACATTTCACGCCTGAGCGGAGGCAAACCGTGACACTGACACGTTGGACTGGCGGGTGTATTCCACGCTTTGGCGTGATACTGGGCTGGACAGTGAGGAGTTTAACCAGGGGGACGTAGCGTGTGGGAGGATCATGCTATTCCCCCCAGTCCCCCCCGAACAGGCGACCCGATCGACCAGAGGGGGCGCTAGTGCAGCGACCAGGACACATACCCACATCCGGCTTCCCACCCACAGACACGGCCAGTTGTGTCTGTAGGGACACCCGACCAAGCCGGAGGCAACACGGGGATTCGAACCAGCGAGCCCCATGTTGGTAGACAACAGAATAGACCGCCACGCTACCCTGATGCCCGCTCTCTTTTATTTTGTTTGTTCATGTCAACATGCAAAGGAAGGTTTAAAAGATCACAGCTATGCTATGTGTCATCATGGCATGGACCTATTACTGTTATATAGTAATATAAACTACTAATAAGACACGTTAGTCCCTACCTAACGGGTCTGACCCTTTAGCTGAGCGGTTAGTGATGTCCCCTTGTGGCGCAGTACACCCCGTATCGAATCCCGCACCGGGCAAGAAAATAACCGGTTATAGTAATAACAGTCATAATTATGCGGCTCCTCCTCTTCATCAGCATTATCCTGGTTTTCAGTTGCACTTTTTAAAACGCCGTTACCTGGGTTTTGCCAAAGAACAAAAAGAAAAAATCAACAGTTATGGGACCAAGTTGAAGAAGCAATAGAAAACCCAATCGATAAACAATTAAAAGCCTTAATTGCTCGCCCAGGTCGACACTTAACCTCAATTATGAATACCAGAAAATCTCGTGATCTTCGATCTCGACTTTGGAACCGCGGTTGCAGTCCAGCTGCTGTAAACTCGGAAGAGATTTGAGTCGTAGCTTGATGTCGAACCCACGTACGGCTCGGAAGAGGTCAGTTGAGCCTTGACGTCGATTCTTAGTTGACAGTCAAGCAACGGCAGTGATTCCTTTAAGCCGCAGTATGAATCGTGCCTGCTGCAGGTTGTCCAAGCTGGAGAACGAGGTGCAAATGGAGAGAGAGAGAGCCATCGGTCTAAACTGGAGGCAACAGATTAAACATTCCTCGACTGTAAAACTCGACTCTCGCACAACTCCCTTAACTTGCTCATAAAAACTCGATTGACACCTGATCGCCATTATTCGGCATTTGCAGCTAGTTAAGCAGATTCGGTATGAATAGATGTAATAGATGTAGGAGTTGTGTGGACGCAGCAGACAGTTTAATGCTTCGGGTCTGTTAAGACGCTGGAGCTTCAGAGATGTGTC
>NC_079213.1:108147855-108210355 GCF_029633865.1 Lampris incognitus
GGTGACCTCAAAACGGCTGCAAGCCACAGCTCCAGAGAGCCACCGGCCCCGCAGCAATATACAGACTCAGTCTCCACATCCCAAAATAGCTGCCTGTGAAAGCTGTAAATATTTACATCCTTGTGGTGCCGACAGCGTGACTACAAATGGGCACACATATTTGGCAATTTCGGAACTCGTGTCATATTCAGGATGCAAAGTATGGTGGAGCCACGGTGCGCTTGGCTCCTCGTCGAAAGAAAGAATCACCCCTGAAAATGTGATTTGGGGGGACTTTGGGCACGGTTTTACCATGAGCATTTCTATATTGTTTTCGAGCAATGAATTATGCAGCAAGTGAATTTTTTGGATTAAAAACTCTCGAGTTTAACGGGGGGTTGATTCATCTTGATCTAAGTGCTGATCCAGTTGTGCTATTCGCACTACGCTGTTCACGACAGCCTATGGCTAAGTTCTTGGTGTGTGTGTGAGTGAGCGTGTTCTGTATATTTTGATATTTGTATATGCTGCACCGATTCCTGTATAACTGCACTAATACCTGTTGATATGCACGTTTATGAATGTTTTGATTGTATTGTCACTTTATGTAAAGCACGTTGTGTTGCCTGTGTATGAAATGTGCTACATAAATAAGGTTTGAGTTGATGATCACCATCCAAACATGGTGGTGCTTTAACAGACTGGCCATAAGAGAAGAATTTCTCTACAAGTGCATTGCCTTCGCAATTGACTGATCCATTTATTTCCCCAATAATGATTGTGCTCTGTTCTCTTTGGCCATGTTGTGTTATTGTTGAGGCTTGCTTGTTTCTGGGCCTAAGCGTAGACACAGACAAAAGGTAGTAAGGAGGAAAAATGGGTTTAATGAAGGATAAAGGGGGAATGGTTGCTGTGGTGGAGACGAGGGGCAGGCAGAGGGCAGGCAGGCAGATGAGTGAGCGAGCGGGCGGGCTGGCAGGCTAAAGTGGCATGGGCAGATAAGGAGGCATGCCGGGGAAGAGTGCACAGGGAATCAGCAGCATCTGATGGAACAATCTGGCGATGAGTTGGTGAAGAGCCGGGGTTCTTATACTGCTAGGTCGATGAGTCCAGGTGTGGAGGTGAAGCAGGAGCCAGGAGAGAGAGGGAGAGCCACACTCACTGACTGACAAGGGAGGTGGAGGCAGGGAACAGAAACACAAGGGAAACCTGGAGTCACGGCTGGAGCTGTGACAGTACCCCCCCCCCCTCAAGGGATGGCTCTCTCACGCCTCTCCAGGTGAGTCGAGGCAGAGAAAACCAAAAGGAGGGGTCAGTCCTAGCAGGGTGGGTGGAGCGCATCTGGAGGCAGGATTCAGGGAGCAGAACCAAGGCAATGGATGTCTTTTTTTATGTAACCAAATTTTATTTAACAATCCGCACGTATTATAAAGATTCATATTTTTCTTTTAAAACAATATCCCCCCATTATCCCCCTTAGCCCCCCAACAGTCCCCCTCCCTGCTCATAAAAACAAGATAGGGATACATAAAATCTGTAAGTACAATATCTAACAATAATAGTAATTGAATAAATTAGCTAAATACAGACACAAAATAATTGTAAAGCTAAATAATAAAAAAAGGAGTGGGCAACTGGTATTATACAAAGTCAACCTAATCCAAACCCAATCATGTCAACTTAGCCTAAAGCACTGCCTGCACCCCACAAAGTCACAGTCCAAGCTGTATGTACCCGTAAACTGTTACATCTGCACACACATATTTACCCGCTCATATGTACACCTAATGACCTATGTTCACAAAACTATATGCGTATGCATGCATACCCCACCCCCAGAACAATCCACAGTTATCTATACATCCAATCTTACTTCCAACAATGGGTATAGAATTGCATTGTCTCGAAGCGAGAGGGGAGAGGCTACCATTGTTTGTAAAAAATTTCAGCTGAGCCACAGACAGCAAATTTGATCTTTTCCGATTTCAAAAATGACATTAGGTCCCACAGCCAGGACGTGTTTAAGGGGAGTGAACTATATTTCCATGAGAATTTCACAACAGGCAATTAAAGAAGCAAAGGAGAGTATGTTAGCTTGTTTGGCAGTCATTCTAACACCCTCATCAGGGACACCAACGATAGCAACCTGAGGCGATGGGTCCAGAGTCAGTTCCAATATCTCCGATAACGTCAAAAAAAGACCTCCAGTATTCCACCAAGCTCGGGCATGACCAGAACATATGAGTCTGCTGGTGCCTGAGAGCATCTGTCACAAATATCAGAGAGGTTTGTATAGATCTTTGATAAGCTAGCTTTACTAAGATGGATCCTATGAAACACTTTGAACTGAATGAGGCTAAGCCTCGCACAGAAAGAGGATGAGTTTATTGCATCTAATGCAATGTCCCACCATTCATCCGAAAAAATGATGACCCAGTTCAGTTTCCCAATCTATCTTGATCTTATGCAGAGCAGGGGGAGTCACTGCTGATAAAAAATCCATCCATCCATCCATCCATTATCTGAACCGCTTATCCTGCTCTCAGGGTCACGGTGATGCTGGAGCCTATTCCAGCAGTCATTGGGTGGCAAGCAGGAGACACCCTGGACAGGTCACAAGGCCATCCCAAGCCCCCCCCCCCCCCCCACACACACACACATTCATACCTAGGGACAATTTAGTACGGCCAGTTCACCTGACCTACATGTCTTTGGACTGTGGGAGGAAACCGGAGCCCCTGGAGGAAACCCACGCAGACACGGGGAGAACGTGCAAACTCCACACAGAGGACGACCCGGGATGACCCACCAAGATTGGACTACCCTGGGGCTTATTGCTGTGAGGCGACCACGTTAACCACTGTGCCACTGTGCCGCCCCTGATAAAAAGTCATATATGAAATAAATGTGGCCTTTTGACAAATCAGTCACTGCAAGAAGATAGTCATGCTCGAGGCCGGTGGAGCCTGCAGAAATTCTAAGGTGTTGGATTTAGCAAAGTTATGATTTAGCAAAGTTACGAATTTGGAGATACCTAATCAAACCAGAGTGCTGAACGTGGAGCGTAATTGTGCAAAGCTAGCAAACAGGCAATCAACATAAAGGTCACTCAGGCAGGATAGGCCTTGTCTGTGCCAGGCGACAAGTCTTGAATCAATCTTGGTTGGTAGAAATAATTGATTGTAACAAGTAGGTGTATCTAGGGCAGAGAAGTCCAGCTGAACTTTTGACTCATTTGTTGCCGGATTTTCAAAGTGGTAATAACCATGGGGTTAGAGGAGTGCTGTCTACGTTTAAGTGGAAGGCTGCTACACACCAGAGCTTTTAAGGACGAGGAGTGAAAAGAGTTAGCTTCTAGTTGGATCCAGTTATCTGTATCCGAGAACGAGAGCGCAATTTTATGCATGTTAGTTGCCCAGTAATATGATTGAAAATTCAGTTGACTGGGCCCCCCCTGTGACCTCCCCCTCTGGAGCAGAGATTTAGAAATTCTTGGGGTTTTACCCCCCATATAAAATTTGAAATGATTGAATCCAATTGATGAAAAATGTGCTTAGGTAGAAAAATGAGTAAACATTGAAATAAGTATAAATATCTGGGGAGCACATTCATTTTAATGGATTGTTTTCTACCTGCTAGAGAGAGGGGTAACGCTGTTCCATCTCTGCAGATCAGTTTTCACTTTAAAGCTGTAAGACTTTCCTCACATAGGAAGTGGATGGTGCTAATAATATTAATTCCTAAGTATTTGGTTGGGGTATTCCCTGGGCCAACTAATTAATTGGAAAACATTCGCTTTTCTGTATATTTAATTTGTACTCAGAGAAAGTTCCAAAGGATTCGAGAGTGGCTAAAATACTATGTAGAATGGAACGTATTGGACCAGAAACATAAAGGAGCAGATCATCTGCGTACAATGATACTTTGTGCTCGACTCCACCTCTTTTAATACCTGAAAACTTATTAGCTTTAAGAGCAATTGATAGAGGTTGAATAACAATGGCAAAGAGGAGGGGGGGGGGTCGGGCAACCTTGGCATGTCCTGTGTGAGAGGGGAAAGAATTGTGATCGCTGATTGTTAATACATACACAGGCCTGTGGGGAAGCATACAGTAAGCGTATCCAGGATGTAAATTTCTCTCCGAACCCAAATTGCTTTAATGTGAAGTATAGATGACGCCACTCATCTCAATAGAAGGCTTTTTCCTGCATTGAGAGATATAGCCATATCAGAATCGGACAGGGGCGCTGGGGGGTGAGTGATGTTAAGGAGTCTCCTTATGTTTGTGTAGGAATGACAGTTTTTAATTAACCCTGTTTGGTCAGTGGAGATAATAGAGGGCAAAATACTCTCAATTCTACATGCAAGGACTTTCTTCTACAGTGAGAAGTGAAATGGGCCAATAAGAAGAACATAAATTAGAATCTTAATCCTTTTTAAGGATCAGTGAAATAGAGGCTTGGCTAAGTGTTTGCGGTAGTGTACCTTGTTGGAGAGAATCCGCAAACATTTCTAAGAGCAAAGGCGCTAACTCATTGGAAAACTTTCTATAAAATGCCACAGGGTAACCGTACGGTCCCGGAGACTTCCCACTCGGCATTAACTTGATGGCATCAGTTATTTTGCCAAGATTTAGCAGTGTCTCCCATTTTTCTAGCGTTCCAGACTTAATTGAGGAACACTGAACCCATTGAAGAAATTTAACATGTTAACGTCATCTTCAGGTGAGTCAGATTTGTATAGATCAGGCTCTGAAAGGCTCATTAATTTCAGAGGGGTTACTTGTCAGTGAACCTAAATTATTGGTTATTTGAAAAATGTGTTGTGAGGCCATCCTGCCCTTCAACTGATACGCGAGACGACATCCTGCCTTTTCCCCATGTTCATACAATTTCCCCTCTGCTTTAAGCAGCATTTTTTTCTGCATACCTAGTGGACAAAAGACCGAGCGCAGTCTGGAAACCAAGTCTCTTCTTGAACAGCTCAGGAGACTGCAACATGGAACATTGGCGGTCCAGATCAGCTATTCCTTCTATAAGCTCGTGTTGTTCATTTCGTGCCTTGTTAGTATGAGCAGTGAATGAGATTATCTTGCCTCAAGAGTTTCCCATAATATAGATGGTCTGGTATCTTCAGTTTTATTAGTCTCCAGAAAGAGCCCAATAGATGGAGTGATAAGATTAAACAATGTGGCATCAGACAGAGGCATGGAATCCAGCCTCCAGGAAGGACTATGAAGCGTGGAATCCAGTCTTCAGGAATGACTAAAATATAAGTCAAGTATCTCAGGGGAGTGGTCCGAATTAACTGCAGATGAGTATTCAGCTGAGGCCACAGAGGGAAGAAGTGCCTTACCTATCTATGCAGGAGTAAGAGTTATGGACATGTGAATAAAAAGAATAGTGTCTATCAGCTGGATGAGAAAATCTCCATGGGTCGACACAGCCACACTGATCCATAAAGGTAGCCAGAGCTTGTGACGTCACGGGTCCGTTCAAGCCCCTTACGTTCCAAGGAACCATTTTAATGGAGCCTCCCACTCTCACCGATCTGTTTGGGTTATTTGCTATAATAACAATCTGATAGCGATCTGGTCCGGCTGAGAAGCTGAATATATGCGTAAACCCAGTACAGCGCTGCAGCAAGAAGATAGTGACAGATGCATGTTGACACGGTGGTGACAGATGTGTGTTGACACGGCTGACTTGGATGTAAAAGGAAGCAACGACAAGAGAAAGGAAAAAAAGTCCCCCCCTGCCCCACACTCACACACATATGCTCATCTTCCAACCTACGATGAGCTGCAGGTAAAGCTACTTACTAACCTCCGGGATAACTGAGTGAGAGCGCTAATGAGCTGGCATATGAACGATTAACACACACCGCCAGGTTTCAAAGGGGAACAGGAACACAGCAGAGTAGCACGAGAATGTCAGAAAATGACAAAAGGTGGCTGACGTAGCAAAGCTGTCACAAGAAAATAAGCCAGACTAATCAAGACTGACACGGTGCCTTTCATATACGTGTAACCGGGTTAGAAATACCATACATGACGATAAAGTTGGTGTTCAAGACAAAGCTAATTAAGGTTAAACGATGCGTCATTAATGTGGTTAAAAAACACTTCCATAAAAGGAGTGAAACACTTGTTTCTGTATAGATGTGATGGAAGGATTAAGTAAACATAGCCTGATAATGAGCGTTATTATAAAGGGACTCGAGACAATAAAACGTTTATGTAGGTAAAAGAGAAACAGGACCACGTTATCAAAGCATTATTTGTTGTACAGTAAGTTAAGGGGCGGCACGGTGGCGCAGCGGTTAGCACGGTCGCCTCACAGCAAGAAGGTCCTGGGTTCGAGCCCTGGGGTAGTCCAACCTTGGTGGGTCGTCCCGGGTCGTCCCCTGTGTGGAGTTTGCATGTTCTCCCCGTGTCTGCGTCCTCCAGGGGCTCCGGTTTCCTCCCACAGTCTAAAGACATGTAGGTCTGGTGAATTGGCTGTACTAAATTGTCCCTGTGTGTGTGTGTGTGTGTGTGTGTGTGTGTGTGTGTGTGTGTGTGTTTAACTATCCTAATGTGGACCAAATGTCCTCATTAGGATAGAAAAACCAGAAACCACCTACCTTGTGTGGATATTTCAGAGGTCATCACAAGTAAAAGAGTGTATTTTAGGGTTAGGACTTGGTGTTAGGGTTAGGTTAAGGTTAGGGTAAGGGTAAGGGTTAGGACTTGGTGTTAGGGTTAGGTTAAGGTTAGGGTAAGGGTAAGGCATGTAGTTTGCGTGGTTACGGTTAGGGTTAAGGGTTAAGAAATGAATGTAGTCAATGAGGGGTCCTCATAAGGATAATGAAACGAGTGTGTGTGTGTGTGTGTGTGTGTGTGTGTGTGTGTGTGTGTGTGTGTGGGCCCTGTGATGGCCCGGCGGCCTGTCCAGGGTGTCTCCCCCGCCTGCCGCCCAGTGACTGCTGGAATAGGCTCCAGCATCCCCGTGACCCTGAGAGCAGGATAAGCGGTTAAGATAATGGATGGATGGGTGGACATTAAGTTAAGCGAATTAAAGAACCCAGGGCCCTTCCCCGATTAGACGAGGGATAAGTGGGCTACGTAAATGGAGGCACCGCCGGGATAGGATGTGTCTTGGGTTTCCAGTTGCACTTGGTTAGGGTAAATAACTTTATGACCACAGCCGTTTATAACAGAATCCAGGAAACATGCAGAGTCACACTGTGCTTGTAAACAAGTTGAAGAACTGGTGTTGAGGAGAGGCACTAGATGAGAGTCACGCATTACTGGTGATTGTCCCAGAGAACACAGAGATTGTGCAAATAGAAGACACATTGCAGACTATAAAGTGTCCTGGCTGTGTACAAGTCAAGGGAAGAACATTGAGTGAAATGTCAAGTGGAGTACTAGTGCTGTGCGAGTGCAGAGATAAAGCGACTGACTCGAGTGTCCCGGCGGAAGTGCTATCACCAGAAGGATCGACAGCATGGCCAGTCTTCATTGTAACTGAATGTTTGGGCGCTGAGGAAGACTTGAGCAGTAAATTGAATGCTCTGCTACAGGCTGAGGGAGAGTCTATGGATGATGTGCAGGTCTAAGGACAAGATGTTGTGCTGCTGTAAAGCCCCTTTAGGCAAATGTGTAATTTGTGATATTGGGCTATACAAATAAAATTGACTTGACTTTGCTCACGGCACCACAGCCAGCCTCCTCCTCCACAGAGTTCAGCCTTCTTCGTGCCATGGGTGACCTGTTACCCAAAACCAGCAAACCATCTATAGAGAGTGGAGGATATCGCCGCCTGCGAATCTTTTCAGGTACTGTGCCCACTCCAGCGGGGGACGAACTATTTGACCATTGGTTGGAGCAAGCGTGCCTGATAATTGAAGAGAGCGATGGCTCCCCAAAAGATAAAAGGAGGAGAATACTGGAAAGCTTAAAGGGGCCAGCATTAGAAGTGATAAAAGCAGTGCGCCTGTCCGACCCTGACGTTACTCCAGGAAAGTGCTCAGAGGCTCTCGAAAGTGCATTTGGACTTGGACTGGCAGAGTCGGGAGGTGATTTGTATTTCGCTTTCAGACTACAGCAGCAACAGCCTGGGGGAAAACTGTCTGATTTCTTGAGGAGACTTAGAGCGTTGCCTGTCAAAAGTAGTACAAAGAGGTGGTCTCCCAGCCAGGGGTATGGATAGAGCCCGGGCTGAGCCACGATTTAGAGGTGCAGTAAGTGCTGACTTGATGTTAATTCAACTACGGCTGACAGAAAGGAGGACTAATCCTCCAACCTTCCTTGAACTACTGCTGGAAATTTGCACAAAAGAGGAATATGAAGCTTCCAGGGGAAAACTAAAGCAAGCAGTGTGCCCAGTCCAGGCCATGCTTCAGGTGGAACACAAACAGTCAGAGATACAAAGGCCGAGAGCTGAGATTAAGGACATAAAATCAATGTTTGCAGCACTTGCCACCCATCCTCATCAAGACACCGAGGAGAGGAACGGAAAACTGCCAGTTAGCCTAGGACTAGTTTGGATTCTGACGTGGTAGCCCTAAAAAAACAAGTGAAACAGTTACAACGAAAGGTAAACTCAAAAGTGTCCCATCAGGCTGGAACTCCACCAACGATAACGACCATAAACACTCCAAACAGACCCGCGACTGACGCAGAAGGATCCTTCTGTTACCGCTGTGGGCTAAATGGGCACATAGCAGGGAGATGCAGAAATCCCGAGAACCAAAACAAAATAATTCAGAAGCTTATCCAAGCTCTCCAAAAAAAGCCAAAGCCAACAACCCACAGCCTCCTAATGATGCTGCACCAGAGGAAATGACGTGTACAGTTAGGAAGAGCGCAGTGCACACGTCTGAGCCGGTGGGCATACCAGAGGGCATAATAGGGCCGCCATCCTCGGGACCACTGAAAGTGAATGGGCACCTGTGTGGTGCACTATTAGACAGCGGCTCTCAGGTTAGCATAAGCTTGGTATCCTGAAGCCATATGTGAGGTTACAAGACATTTTCCTTAACGTGATGAAAAAAGAAAAAAAGAGGACGTGTCTGTGAATGCTGTCATTCATCCTGGTCATGGTTATCCAAAGGAATTGAATCGAGTGACTAGAGACCAAGCTAGTCTAGTCAGAAAGGCACGAACTGAGGAAGCCTCTTGGATGAGAGGCGAAATGTCTTCACGGATATATACCAAGTCCAGTTGCACTCGATTCAACTCCTTTGGATAAAAAAGAGGACATATGTATATGGACAACTATTATTCAGACTTATTTAACCATTTTTCCCCCAAACAAACCTGCTTTGTTGTGATGTTACTGAGCAAAAAGAGTTTTATTGGTGGCGACAGTTTCATTCTCAGAACCGGGTGAAACGCTTCTGGTTTACAGACACTTGATGAGCATCTCTGCTTTGCATGTTGTAGTTTCTCTGCTTTATTCTCTCCATTATCAATTATCTCCAGTGTTTTTTTTCCATTTATTTATTAATTTTACATCAAAGACTCCACAGAGAAGGTAGGTTGTCATTCTCCATAACATTTACAGCTTTTTGGAGAAAATAAGTGAGGTCAAATGTTAAATTTCACATCTTCTAATTAGTTGAATGGTTGTTCATAAGGAGAACGGATTTGGTGAAAAGTATTATCATTATGTCATGTCTGTCTGTAAAATAGGGTCAGAAACCTCGACAAAGATATATTTGCGATTGTCTCTGCAGCCCGAAAAGTTGGTGAAAATATTTCCCCCCAAACTACTTTCAGTTGAAAAAACAAACAAACAAAATAAATAAATAAATAAAACAGCTGTGAAGCTGTCTTGGTAGAAATTTTCATCCCAGATAGCAAAATTTCTGTGGCCCGGACCCGTCCCACACTGACACTTTCATCCGGCCCACATACCGCCTGCAGTGATGGCACTTGGGCGGTCTGCTCCTGTTTGCCAGATCTGGGCCAGAACCAAGCCATAGCAATGCTGCATGTGCCACATATTTGCCAAAGGTGGCCCATATTTGTTTTGCGATATTTGGGCCATGTTCACCATTTACCACACGGGCCACTTCAGGGTCACATCCAGATCACATGTTGCCCAGAGCACCGCATCTTCGCCAAAAAAAGGCCCACATTTGATTTGGCATATTTGGGCCATATTTGCTATTATATATGTGGGCCACTTCAGGCTCACATCCATTTTGTCAGGGGCCAGAAGAAGGCCGTCAGTGCCGCATTATCGCCTGAAGTGGCCCACATCCAGATGCTATCTGGGATCCCTGCTGCTCCGCCGGTCCTCCTCTGGTTTGTGATGTAGAATTCATGGTCGTCTGAAATAAAGAGGAATGAAACACACACACACACACACACACACACACACACACACACACACACACACACACACACACACACACACAGAGGAAAGAATAAACTTGTTTAGCTGATGCTGAGGGGAGGGTTGTGAATTCTCATATTTTTCACCACAGAGGTTATTTGAAATGGAGGACTTGGCTTCCTCACAGTCACAGACTTCCTCACCTCCAACTTACTACCCGCGGACCAAGCAGGTCCACAGCATGATCAATTTCAAACGGCACCTCCAACAGGTTTACTTTAAACCGGAGATGTCAGCGATACGACCCGCCAGCTGGTTTCAGCCGGCCTCCGAGATGTTTTGGGTGGAAAGGGGAAAAAAATAAGGTGTCTGGGTAGCATAGCGGCCTATTCTGTTGCCTACCAACACAGGGTTGGCGGTTTGAATCCCCGCGTTACCCCCGGCTTGGTCAGGCGTCCCTACATACACAATTGGTTGTATCTACGGGTGAAAAGCCGGCTGTGGGTATGTGTCTTGGTCGCTGCACTAGCGCCTCCTCTGGTCGGTCGGGAGGAACTGGGGGGAACAGCGTGATCCTCCTACGCGCTACGTCCCCCCGGTGAAACTCCTCACTGTCAGGTGAAAAGAAGCGGCTGGCGACTCCACATGTATCGGAGGAGGCATGTGGTAGTCTGCAGCCCTCCCCGGATTGGCAGAGGGGGCGGAGCAGTGACCGGGACAGCTCGGAAGAGTGGGGCAGTTGGCCGGATACACCTGGGGAGAAAAAGGGGGGAGGGGATTATCCAAATACTCGCATCCAGTTATTATCAACTATGTACAATAAGCAAAGTAAGAGGTCTCCATGATGTGATACATGAATTAAAAGTAGCACTACAAACAATCTCCATCCACAGGAAGTAGGGAAAACCACGAGCTGCTGCATTTGCACGTGTTGGTCTGGAATCCTTCTATCAACGCCTGACACCGAATTACACAAAGATGACAGCCTTTGCATCAAAGAGCCTTTGTATGTTGGGACAACATATCTATGCAAGCGGGCTCTCTCTCGGCGATGGACATCAACAAGTCCAAACTGCACAATCGGTGTCAACGCCGACAGGCTGGTGAAAGTCAGAAAGTGCCAGCTGTCAACCAGCAAGTGAAAATGTAAGTAGCCTCTTTCTTTCCCAAACTCAGTTGCATTTATATTGCAGGCCACAAAGCCCACTGGAAGAACCACTCCTCCCCTCCCTCCCTCCCTCCCCCTCTCAAGTCTTCTTCTTTCTTTTTCCCATCCCCACTGTAGCGCACTGGATTCTACATATACTGATCCCAGGGCAGCTGGATTGACCACGGTATCTGAGCCAGCTGTTCTAGACAAATGTGTAATTAATAAATTACTCAGATATTCATGTAGTTATCGTTTTTAATAGTTGTATTAAGTGCATTCTGTGGCGCTTATGATGGGCTATCTGTTGATCTTCTCTACTTGAAATGTGTTCTTGTCAATATGTTGCATGGATAGAGAGGAATGCTTTCTGTCTGACTTCTATTTGTTGTCTTTCTTCTGCCCTATGTAATTTTATATTGTGTGTTATTTTCGTGTGCCAACAACGCAATTTCTCATTGATTGGTATCTGGAGGCCTTCTTGAATGAGTTCAAGTAATAAGTCCACAAGCAGCCTAAATATCCATGGTGTTGAGTCAAACTGATTTTAGCAAAACTAATCCGGCCCCCATGAGGCCTTATGTGAATAAATTCGCCCACCACCTAATATGAGTCTGACGAAACTGCAAGATGGCTACATACAGATGAGTGACATCTCATCTCATCTCATCTCATCTCATCTCATCTCATCTCATCTCATCTCATCTCATCTGACCATCAGCCGCTTCTTCGGGGTAGGGTCACAGTGGCAGCAAGCTAAGTAAGGAAGTGCAGACGTCACTCTCCCCAGCAATGCCCTCTAGCTCCTCCTGGGGGATCCCAAGACGTTCCCAGGCCAGATTGGACATGTAGTCCCTCCAGCAAGTTTTGGGTCTACCCTGGGGTCTCCTCCCAGAAAACCTCCAAAGGAAGCCCAGGAGGCATCCTAATCAGATGCCCAAACCACCTCAACTGGCTCCTTTTGACACGAAGGAGCAGTGGCTCTACTCTGAGCTCCCTCTGGGTGTGCGAGCTCCTCACCCTATCTCTAAGGCTGAGCCCAGACACCCTACAGAGGAAACTCATTTCAGACACTTGTATCTGCGCTCTCACCCTTTCAGTCACTATCCAAAGCTCATGACCATAGGTGAGGGTTGAAACGAAGATTGACTGGTAAATTGAGAGCTTTGCCTTCCGGCTCAGCTCCTTCTTCGCCACAACGGTCCGGTACAACGTCCGCATTACTGCTGATGCTGCACCAATCTGCCTGTCAATCTCCCGCTCCATCCTACCCTCACTTGTGAACAAGACCCCGAGATACTTGAACTCCTTCACTTGAGGCAACAACTCATCCTCAACCCGGAGGGAGCAATCCACCATTTCCTTGTAGAGAACCATGGCCTCAGACTTGGAGGTGCTGACTCTCATCCCGGCCATTTCACACTCAGCTGCAAACCGCCCCAGTGCATGTTGGAGGTGGTGTTCTGATGAAGCCAACAAAACCACATCATCTGCAAAGAGCAGAGACGCAATTCTGAGGTTCCCAAAATGGACACACTCCTCACCTTGGCTGCGCCTTGAGATCCTGTCTATGAATATCACAAACAGAATCAGAGACAAGGGACAACCTTGGTTGAGTCCGACATCCACCGAAAACATGTTTGACTTTATGCCAAAAATACGGACACAGCTCTCAGTTTGGTTACACAAGGGCCGGATGGCTTGTAGCAACTGCTCCAGTACCCCATACTCCCGCAGTACCCCTCACAAGTGCCCCGGGATACACGGTTGTAAGCCTTCTCCGAATCCACAAAACACATGTAGACTGGCTAGTCAAACTCCCATGCCTCCTTCAGCACTTCTGCAAGGGTAAAGAGTTGGTCCCTTGTTCCACGGCCAGGACGGAATCCGCATTGTTCCTCCTGGATCCGAGGTTCAACAATCGGTCGGAGCCTCCTTTCCAGCACCCTAGATTAGACTTTCCCAGGGAGGCTGAGCAGTGTGATGCCTCAAAAATTGGAGCACACCCTCCGGTCATGTATATACCTATTTGAATGATAAATGAATCATTGAACATTTAAAAAATTTTTTTTATAATCTGGCTCTTATTTTCATAGTTAAAACACGTGTAACACTCATATTCTGTGGCACCATAAGACGCCGTTGTAAAGCTGAGTGCAGCGGTGGTCCCAAATCCAAGATCTCCAAAATGAAGCCGGTCAATAAATTATTACTGATTTAAATTGTAACCCTAACCGAACCCTAAAATAACCCTAACCGATATGCACAATGTCAAAAACTATAATAATAAGACTCCGATTGTAAAAAAAAAGAAAAGAAAAAAAGGGATCATCCTTAACTCTTGAAACATAGAAAAAGCCAGTACCAACAACCTGTGTCATGTTATATTAGACATAAATAATGAAGAAATCAATGCAAGCTCTAGTTCTTATGAGGGATGAAATTCTTTGCACCTGATGTCAGATCATCGCTCATTCCAGTGCCTGTCCCATTATGGTTTGGATGGGCACGCTTTATACAGCACAATACAGCTTAGTGAAGTGAAATAATTGTAAAAGCCCAATGTTGATTAATGTACATGTATGAATGTTGGTTAATTTACATTGTCTCTCCCCAAATAAACGTTTGAAAAAAATGATAGTAAATGCAATCAGAATTGTCGTCCGATGCAGATTATAAAAGGGGCAAGCAACCATTGTGGAGAGAGCAATCCAAAACCATGGCCCAGAAAATAGACACAACAGATAACGTCTTTTCCCCCCAGAAAGATTGTGTATGATAGAGAAGTGCTAGCTGGGAAGATAGTAGTAAAACCCTCTCGCATTTTGAGGGGGTTGGTACAGCGGAATTGATTTGAAAAGCAGATAAAGGCAAGAGAATGGCAGATGTGAGCTGTTTCGAGAGTTTTCAGAAAATGAAAAATGAGTGACAAGACGAATGAGAAAAGTAAACGCCAAGTTGGGTGATGGCCAGGTTGCTGCAGGGAATGGTGAGCCAAGCAAGTGTCTGTAAGCTGCTAAATCAAGAGGCATGGGTTGGAGTACAGAGCTCAACCACGGCTCAGAGGAGGACTGGGCAATAAGTCAATATTGCCGTTTGTTGTCATTCGATGGTACTATACTAAGATCAAATTTGGTTTTTGTCATATCGTGAGAGACACAATGTTGTCATCAAAATTAATGATAGTGAGAGCTAATAACATTTTTCAGAAAATGAGGTCTGAAAATGAGTTTTGGTTTGATATTACACTTGACATTACCAAACAGTTCAGTGTGATGAACCTCAGTTGGGTTCTTAAACACGGTATTTTGCAGATCCAAGTGGATATTGTGATGTATGACGATACTGTGTAAAATCCCCAGTGATTGCGATAATATCAGGGCTTACGGCCATACCACGCTGATAACGCCTGATCTCGTCCAATCTCAGAAGCTAAGCAAGGTTGGGCCTGGTTAGTACTTGGACCAACCTTGGACCGCCTGGGAATACCAGGTGCTGTAAGCTTTGGCGCCACGGTGGCCCAGTGGTTAGCACTGTTCCCTCACAGCAAGAAGGTCCTGGGTTTGAACCCCAGGACGTCCCAGGTCCTTTCTGTGTGGAGTGTGCATGTTCTCCGCGTGTCTGTGTGGGTTTCCTCCGGGTGCTCCGGTTCCTCCCACCATCAAGAAGACATGCATATTAGGGTTAATACTCCTGTTTGTGCCCCTGAGCAAAACAATGGAAAGAGGAACTGGAGTTGGTCCCCGGGTGCTGCAGCTGCCCACTGCTCCTATACAATAGGATGGGTTAAATGCAGAGAACAAATTCATTGTAAGAACACAATGACAAAATAAAGTGGCTTCCTTTCGTTTCTTCTCCATAATATTTTCCATATCGCCCATTGAATAACAATATTTATACCGCACAATGAAGACAATCTGGCTCCATTATTTTTGTTGGGTTGTAAAGGCTGAAACGAGCGTGTGGGTACTTAAGATGGGGAAAGACAAAGTTGAACAAGGCATCAAGCTAAAATAAAACACATGAATGAAATCTGGTGTCTGAGACTGAGGCTGGAATGTGGCCAAAACAATCTTATCTGACAAGAAGATGAGGCAAAAGAGAAACGAACAGGCACATTTCAAAACGTATAGTATAGATAGATAGATAGATAGATAGATAGATAGATAGATAGATAGATAGATAGATAGATAGATAGATAGATAGATAGATAGATAGATAGATAGATAGATAGATAGATAGATAGATAGATAGATAGATAGATAGATAGATAGATAGATAGATAGACAAAGAGATAGATATACAGATAGATAGATAGATAGATAGATGATAGATAGATAGATAGATAGATAGATAGATAGATAGATAGATAGATAGATAGATAGATAGATAGATAGATAGATAGATAGATAGATAGATAGATAGATATAGACATACAGACAGAAAGTTAGATAGATAGATAAATATAGACATACAGACAAAAATTTAGATAGCTAGCTAGCTAACTAGATAGATAAATAGATAGATAGATAGATAGATAGATAGATAGATAGATAGATAGATAGATAGATAGATAGATAGATAGATAGATAGATAGATAGATAGATAGATAGATAGATAGATAGATAGATGGATATAGACATACAGACAGAAAGTTAGATAGATAGATAGATAGATATAGACATACAGACAAAAAGTTAGATAGCTAGCTAGCTAACTAGATAGATAGATAGATAGATAGATAGATAGATAGATAGATAGATAGATAGATAGATAGATAGATAGATAGATAGATAGATAGATAGATAGATAGATAGATAGATAGATAGATAGATAGATAGATAGATAGATAGATAGAAGTCAACAGATATCTATTATGGCCTGTCGCTGGCACAAGTAAGAAAGCTGGCTTACCGGCTTGCAGCCACCCACAGTATTGAAGTCCCCTTAAAATGGTCAGAGCTTCAGCAAGCCAGCCTCGACTGGTTCAGTGCCTTTCTGAAGAGGCACCCCATTCTCGTCTGTCTGCAAGCCAGAAGCTAGCAGCGTTGCTGGAACAACGAGTTTCAATAAAGAAAATGTAGGTTGTTTTTTTTTAACAACCTTGACCTTGTAATGCAGAGGCACAAACTTCAACCCCAGTGACCAGGGCCGTCGCAGGGGGGTGCCAGGCCCGGTGCAAACTTGATGTGTGAGGCCCTGCTCATTGTCATAAATGCACATGGATCCCAGCCACACGCATACAACTAGTATATTCAAGTTCTACTGCCCGTGTAATCTCGGTGCCATGTATTTTTAAAAAGTAGACTAATACATCATCGTGCACATAGTCTCAGCTATGACTTTTTACTATGATAGTCTTCCAAAGGAAAACAAATATTGGCTTTATATCATTAAGTAAGTTCAGCTGTCACTTTAGTTTGGCGGCCTGTCCAGGGTGTCTCCCCGCCTGCCGCCCAATGACTGCTGGGATAGGCTCCAGCATCCCCGCGACCCTGACAGCAGGATAAGCAGTTTGGATAATGGATGGATGGATGTTGAAGTATGACGGTATGTTTACGATTCAACATTTCAGGTCTATAGCCTGCATTTCATTCAGATTTTAGTCATTACGTGCATCCTACAGCCACGGTCACATGGACCCGCTAGCTTTGGACCCTTGCTCAGTCACCACATCTCTGAAAGTGTTGACACATTCATCCATTCGTGCAGCCAGCATTGTTTCCCCCCTCTCCTTCTTCCTCGCAGTGATCAGCGAGATGGCGCACGCACTACACAACATCGAAAATGACAACCACCTGAATAATTTGTTAGATTTTTTTCATGTGACCTTAACTATGCATAATGGAATTGACACACAGGCATCTAATTTTAGAAGCATGTTGGGTCAGGAACAGTCATAAAACAATTATGTATTTAAAAAAAGCCAAAGCTGCAGGATTGCAGGCCAGGCGCAAGGCCCTGCGCAGTCGCACACGTCGCACAGCCCATGTGACGGTTCGGAGCCATCTGGAATATGGACGAAACGGGAGTGACCACAGTCCATAGAACAAATAGAGTTGTAGCAAACAAATCGGGCCCCTCACCTCTGCAGAGCAAGGGACACTCGTGACCCTTGCGTGTGCAGTTTCTGCAACAGGGAACAGCATTCTGCCATATCTCATATTCCCTAGGCTGAACATCAGGGACCATTTCATAATAAATGGTCCTTGTCAGGCTGGGTGAAGGAGGAACGCTGCTTTGAATTTCCAAAGCACTTCGATGCATCCGCAAAGTTTTCAAAGGAGAGCCCATGCCTCCTCCTGCTCAACAAATATGAGTCGCATCTGTTAGTCAGTAGCCAACTATGCCAAGGAGAACGGCGCTGCTCCCATCAGCTGCAGCCACTTGACCGCACTGTGTACGGGCCTCTGAAGAGGCACTTAAATACAGCTTGTGATGGGGGGATGCTGACAAACCCGGGCAAAACCTTGTCCGTCTATGATATGCCTGGGATTGTCGCCACGGCACATCCAGCAGCTGCAACCCAGGCAAATATTCAGGCAGGGATCAGAGCAACAGGGGGTGTTCCCTTTTAACACGGACGGCTTTCCTGGCAAGGATTTTTGCCCCGTGCTACTTTACAGACTGGGCAAACCCAACCCCCCTGGGCTGCACTGTCACATGAACAATGCTGTGCTTGGACCCAGCAGCACTGGGAGGGTTTCCCCTGAGGAGCTGCGGCCTTTCCCCAAGGCTGGGCCTAGGAAAGTGGGAGGTGCTGTGAGGAGGAAAGGGAAAACGACAATTCTGACAGACACACCCGTGAAGAAAGATCTGGAGGAGGAGAAAGAAAATGCAAAAGAGAGTCTCTTAAAAAAAAGCCAAAATAAAAAAAAAACCCATCCAAAAGCAGCAAGAAACCACCCCAAAGCCCCAAAGCCCAAAGCCCCTGCTGCTAAAAAAAAAGGAGGTGTAAGTCATCATCAAAGCCAGAGAAGGAACAGTGTCTTGAGTGAGTCGAACCCTTCTCCAACAGCCAGCCAGGGGAATTCTGGATTCAGTGTTACGTGTAAAAAAATGGGCACACGAGTTGTGCACTCCCTGGCGTCACTCCCAGTCCAGTACCACTGCCAGAACTGTGATTCCTGTCTCTTAGAGTCAGATTTAGATCAGTCACACAAACTGGCCCAATCCCAGTACCCCCCCCCCCAGCCCTCCACCTAGTTTTGGAGTGCCCTCTACTGGGTGGTGGCCTTTCAAAACAGAGCTATACAGCTACACAAGGGGTAGTTTGAAATCTTTACCTAGGAAACAGGATTACCCCTTGTTACATCATTATCATCATCTTGGAATTTTATTAGATGACGGGTTTGTTCAGGAATCCCTGGAATTTTACAACACGGCTATGACATTATAGTACTGTACTATACATTCTATACTAAAGCCTGTTGCTCGCTACCATTATCCACTATTATAGAGACAAATCTGACCAAATTTGCAGGACAGAACAAGACAGATTAAGCTATTGACAATAGCCAGGAAGCATGTTTACATATTTCAGCGTCGTCCTGCCCACAGACATTTCTGTCCTGCACTCATATCAGACGAGCGGGGAAGTGCAGAACATTTTCTGCTGGATCATTTTTCAAACTTCGTACTCGGGACACGGAAATAACTACTGTCACTCACAAATTGTCGTTTAGACACACACACACATACACACACATGCACACGCACACACACACACACACACGCAGAAAGGGGGATAGAGAGACAAGGAGAGATAACAGTAGGCCGTAGGTTCATGGCTGTGCATTTTAAAACTAAACGCACACTGTCACATTACAGGGGCAATGTGCATCGTACAAACCATGCTATAATGGGTTTCTTATTAGCTTCATGAGTTTAATGTTTAAATATTTTTACTCAAATTCTACATTTTTTTAACAATAATTGTTTTGAACGACATTTTTTTTAACAATAAATTGTTTAATGTCAAATGTTTTAACAATAGTTTTCTTTTTCATGAACTTGTAACTGTTAATGTATTTTTGGTTGGGGTATTTTGAGCGCTTTAAAACTTATTTTGAACGATTAAAATCAATGTTTATATTGTTAGTTAGTTATTGTTATTTTGAATGGTCAATGGCAAAAGTAATTAGACACCCCTACTGATGAATTGCTTGAAAATGTTGTTTGGTTTTAAGAATGGGCAGATGTATTCTATTACATGTTTATGTTTTCTGGTTCGTGTTTGAATTAAATGTTCAAATTGTATCTATTGGTTGCTTCGTTATTTGTAACTATAGCGTTTTAACATTATGCACAGCATGACTCTAATCACGAATCACCTAATTAAAAAAACGTGTACAGTAAAACATTTATTTATAGCTGAGACCTAAAGCTCTCACGTGCTGCTGGTTAGAATATATTGTAGCGAATTCGGCCAGAATTCGCTACAATATATTCTAACATAAATGATGCCAGAGAAATATGGCAGAGAGTAAAAAGTGTGCCAACCAACCCTGGTTTCCCCAAGTTGTTCATAGTGTGAATGCGTTTACCACAGGTGTGCCCGGATGTGCCTGTGCCATCTAAATCATAATCATTAAAATGGATGAGTTAGCTACCAATTGAAAAAAAATCATTTATCATTTCTAACACTATTGTAATTAATTGGAAAACTCGACGCGACCAGCAAAAGTAAAACAATTCTTGTTCCTTGCGTCTTGTTTACCTTATGACGATGATTGGTCAGATCGTTTGAGTGGCAGTGCATTTAGCAAATGCCAGATCGCGAGCAGCCCCGCCTCTTTCACTCTGTATAGCCCGCGCATACGCCCATTTCACGCCGCGGCCATCTTGGATTTGAAAAAACCAAGTGGTGGGAATTTAGCCACGCCCCCTTCTTACTCAATCGGAAATCAATGCAGCCGGGGCCAGCAGCAGCAAACATGGTTTGGACTACCAACCTCGAGCACCTACCGTCATTTACCACAATATGAAAACCAAGCTGGATCTTTTCTTTTTCCAGTACTTTCTGCCTCTCCTGTGCCAGTGAGGAGAGACACACACACACACACACAGGGCTGTATTCAAAGAAGCTGTTTAATCACAATAAAATAAAAAATAAGATACATTTCATTTTTATACTGTACATTCAATATTTATACATTAGATTTTCCCATCTACCATATTTTCATTCTTTGTCCTTTAACTTTAACAAAACTGTTGGTTCATTTTAAACTAAAATATGTTTGGTCAACTGTCATTCTGTTGTAGCAATAAACTGGAACTGGCTACCAACTCAAATCACCAATTGTTTACTAAACTAAGATAGTGATTGCTCATCTCAAGGTGTGGGCTAAAAATGGGACTGTACTGAAATGAAGTTAAATATGTTTCAATCTATCTAAGGTTTGTGTGCACTATTTTCTTGTCAGCTGAATTTAACAAAGGTTTAAAGCAGTGGTCCCTGAAAATGTGTTAGGAGAGCACACACAGTCCACAGTTGGTTGACTGTTCCACTTAGTGAAAGGGGTATGACTCCATCAAAAATGTGGTACTCCTTTATGCATCTTATTGACCGTTCGACGTGTATTCTCAAGCCAGCAGTACTCTGTGTGTCTGTGAGCTCATCACAGCTAAACTGTCCACTTGGGCCTAAAAATGCAGGGATGACAAGTTTTACATCTATTTCATCGAGCAGGTCTTTGATAAGGAAGCCCTTATTGGCCATGACCTCATCACCTAACTCTAAGAGGTCCAGAACACCTGACCTCTTAGTCATCTCCTTATCAGAAATACATCCTGTGTATAGATTACTTACCAGGCTAACTGACCCTGAGGGAGTGATCCCAATTAGGGATTTCAGTGTAGTGTTACTTTTATAACGGGAGTATGTCATGGTGTTCAAAACCTTCGAACTAGCTGTCTCGATGCGGATCTCTGTGCAGTCTAGTATCACTCTTGTGTTTGGGTAGAATTCCCTGAATACTGGTGGCATTAGCTCATCTACTGCTGCTCTACTAGGCTATATTGGGGGGGGGGTCCCTAACATAAAGAGCAAATAGTTGGCCCACGTCGTACAGTTCCTGCTGACTGTGGCCGGCGACACATTGAATCATACAGATGAATCCAGAGCAAAAAAGCCCTGCCTCACACAGCACAAGAATAGGATAAACTGATCAATCAGCGATACATGCTCTGCATGGAAGCCAGACACAGAAATGTGTTCTAGGTTATGGCTGTTCCTTTGCATTTGAGTCCATCGCACCACGGACTCTGCAGTAGGCTGTAAAGCTAGGAAGAGTGCTTTGAGGGTGTGGTAATCCTTAAAACCAGTGTAAAACCTGATCAGATTGGGCGCACACTGGAAGCGTTCTAGACCAAAACGTTCACTTTTCAGCTTTTTATTTTCGTCCTCCAGGAAAGCGATGCGTTTCTTTACTGCGTCAAGCTGGTCTTCCACAGAAAGGGGCTTCACGTCGTAGTCATGATCAGGTAGAGTCGCCCAAACCTCACTGGACACATGAGGATATGTCATATATGTGGGAAGCAATATAAATCCACACATTTTCCTGTTATCAAGATGATGTGTCAGAACAGAGCTATCCACTATAGAAAGATTAGTGAATATATATATATATATATATATATATATATATATATATACACACACACACATATATACAGATTTATCTCTTTCCCTTCTTTGATAGGAGTTGCAGGATGGTACAAAGCAGTACGACATGTTGCTTCCAGCAGTGTTTTCAATTAAGTAAGAAGGGGGCGTGGCTAAATTCCCACCGCTTGGTTTTTTTTAATCCAAGATGGCCGCAGCGTGAAATGGGCGTATTGCACAGAGGAACAGAAGCCTACTTCCGCTAGCCAGGTACTTGTAATGTAGGTTAAGACAAGACTTCCGGTCAAAATGGCGACGTGAGCGGTTGACCCTTTTACAAGCTCCGAGACCCCCCCCCTTACAGCATGAAAAACTACTTTTGCGCTGAAAAACATCGGTTTACATCGGATCACTATTGGGCAACATGCGGACGGAAGTGGGAGAGACACAGAGCCGGGTTCGCTTGTTGCGACTGAAAAAGACGACGGCTGTACCGGTGGCTAGCTAAGCTAAGTAACTGGCTAAGTTAACTAGCTGGCACAAACAAAACTAAAAAATAATGATAATAATAATGAAAATGAAATCATGGCGAAACAAAACAGTTTGCTTAAGTTTGTCCCAGAAGACGTGAGGAGCAGGAGGAGGAAAGTTCAGCTCACGTTCAGACTGTCAGTCATCCAACTGACAGCTGACTGTCAGTTGGATAAAAACGGGTATCAGGGCGTCAGTGATGACGTACAGACTGAACTCTGACCCCGCTGTCTGGAAAAGAACTGACCGAATCTCGCTGGACCATAAGGAAACAACACCAAGACCCGCCGTGTCCTGCTGTAATCATCAAAAGTAAGCTAATTTACAATTCAGGACTGTAGTAGCCTATTTCAGTATTAGTGTATATTGGATGTAGTTTTTGTTGGGTGTACAATTGGATTTTATGCTGATGTGGTTCATGTGGCCGCCGTGCCAGGCTATGCTATGCTATGCTATTGTAAACTACTAATAAGACACGTTAGCCCCTAGCTAACGAGTCTGACCCCTTTAGCCGAGCGGTTAGTGACGTCGCCTTGTGGTGCAGTACACCCCGTATCGAATCCCGCACCGGGCAAGAAAATAACCGGTTACATTGGTGGCAGCGGTGGGATCCGGAAGTGTGCAGATCCTTAGAAGTCTCTTCGGAGCGCGGGAACAACAAAGCGCGGGGGCGCGCTTCCGGGAGAGGGTGACGACTGTAAACTACTAATAAGGTCTGACCCTTTAGCCGAGCGGTTAGTGACGTCGCCTTGTGGTGCAGTACAACTCGTATCGAATCCCGCACCGGACAAGAAAATAACCGGTTACAATATGCTATGCTATGCTATGCTGTTAGCGTATGTCTTGGTGCGTGTAACGTTGCCTGTGATGACGCATTAGGCTTGTATGATTTAAACTCTCGTGCGTTCAGGCAAATACAGGTGTAATGGGCAATTTGGGTTAACACGTGCGTTTCAGAACCCATCAAGTATGTTTGCACTTGGACGGGCTAGGCCCGCCCGATTTCCTCTGTGCCCACCCACGCTGTGATTTCCGCCTACGCCGTCGCCACAGAGAGACCAAGGAAATGTCAAGTCCATCAACATGTGATCATGCTGGCAGGCGTTCCGTTTCAAACAAAAGCGAGGCCAAGCGACCAGAAAGGTTGGCTGCACTTCTGCGGTGTAAGAAAGAGAAAAGAAAGGAGGTAGAATGGGAGTTATCAGGCGGATAATTGCACCCCGGCACCTCTTGAGAGTTTAGTGTAAATTGGTTACGTGGCCTCATTGTGTAAAGAGAAAGGTGAGGTGAATGTGCTGGAACATGCATGTTCAGCTTGTACTCAGAGATTGGTCGTTGTAGTTGTTGGGGAGAACACAGGGTCAGCACGGAGTGTCGAGTACGAAGAAAGAGAGGGAGAGAGGTCAAGTCCAGGGTCAAGTTCATGGGAATGCCAAGTGCATTCACCAGTGCAAGGGATTGGTCTCTTGTGTGCAGCTCTGCACCAAATCAAACGACATGAGCACAACATTCTTCTTGAAGGCGAAAAAATATATAACAAGGTGTTTTAAATTGACACGACCGCCCCAGTGACCTGCTAATTAAATAGCAAACCGTAGCTGGTTAAACAGGCCAGCGTTTTCCAGAATCCTGGTCACATTCTTTGAGAAAGCTTCACCACACCCGAGAATTTTTTTCGAAGCCCCCCTTTCACCGCCATCGTTTAATCAACACAGTGCGACACTGGGTATAAGTAGGCCCTATGCTGCGTGGCTTTGAGCAAAAAGCAAGGCCCCGAATTTACACACCGCCGGGCGAGGGTGGATTTGAATACTATTTCTTTGCCATTAGAGAACTGACAACTATGCATCCCCCTGTGTCAGAAAGCAGCAGCTGCCACTGATAAAGTCAAGTCTCGTGGCTACTATAGTTTCAACACGCACACAAACGCACAGAAACAATCACCACCTTCGTGTCAGTTCTGCAGTTCTGTGGAAAGAAAAGTCAAGGCTGATGGAAATTCCTTACTTACTCACAGGAGATGTATCACTGCATTTGCATTTGCAGTAGCACACAGCATTGTCGACAAGGTTAACATAAAATACAAATGAGGCCTCAAGGCAAGGCCCACATTCTACCTGGTCCAGGATGGCGAAGACATGGCTGAGGCTTCGATCATAAATGTCTATATGCAAACAAATGTCCTTTGTGCTTCTTCCTACCACTGTCTTCTTTAGGACAATGGCTAGTTGCTCATCTTAATGCAGGGGTCCCCATTTACTTTTCATAGCGGGCCGCTTTTAGGGCCACTTTTAAAACCACGGGCCACTCAACCTCCAGCAGCATGTTGTTCGTTAGTTTGTTTTGGTGTCGATACGTTGCAGGTATTATAATTTAAACGGAGATTTTTCATCTATTTTTCGATATATTACTAGTCTTACTTTTACTAAGAAATTAACTTTTTTTCTGTTTGGTAGGGAAATAAAAAAATTCTTCCTTCTGGCATTTCTCCAAAAATTCTCGCAGGACCATAAATCAACCAGTCACGGGCCGGACGTGGCCCGCGGGCCGCCTATTGGGGACCCCTGTCTGAATGGTTCCTGTCAGGTAGGGTTTCCCTGGTGAAAGGGATATGGCATATGTTGTGTTTTACGTCTTCACCGTAGCAGCCAAATGTGGAAGGAAATATCAGGTTGCAGCAGTCGGGGTTTCCATCCAAATGTGTCACACATTTTAACCGAAATTTCAGAAAATCGGTGAAAGTGAATACGAATGTATGCGTGTTTCCATCCGCTTCTTAGCTTATCAAGACAAGCAGTAGGTGGCGCTAATTCTCCAGTCAGAAGGAGGAGCTGATAGCCGTAACCAGACGTCTTTCGCCCAGAATTTCATCCGGTGTGACAAAACACCAGAAGCTGGCTTTAGCTTTGCCCTTGTCCAACATTTGTTCCTGCAGCTCTTGATACACGGGGGCGTTTCGTTGCTGTTTCCCCACCTAATATGGCGTTTGTGTTTGTTTCTTATATTTATTCAAGCATAGGCGGAAATCCGGGGGGGGGACACACAACCCCCCCCAGCCTGGGAAAAATATGATATCCCCCCCCCCCCCAATATTTCACCCCTGGTTACAGCACTACTCTTGGCGTCCCCCTCAGGAATCGCGCTTGAGGAACTGTCATGTCACTGTCCCCTCCAGAGTTGATATCAGATCTTCGCCCCTGTATTCAAGGGACGTTGCGGCCTCCTCATCGGTCCACACACGTCTGATGTTTTCGTCTGCCGTAATTTCCTCGTCTCTCCAGTGGAGCGGAAGCCTGAGTGACATTCAAGTCAGGTGATTTCTGTACGTCGTTTATTCACTGAATGTTTCCGTTGCACTTTTATCGATACACCAACTTTTCCACCTCCCCAAGTGTACAAACGTTTTTTGTGCAGTATTTCGAGATTTAAAAAAGTTTTTTTTTTAGTATTTCCACTCAGATTTTGTTATGCACAAATTGAAAATGCGCATAAAAACAGGTGAATGGAAACGCAACTAGTGAGATAGAAAAAAAGTAGCCAAGATGTTGGGGCTAACAAGCAGAAATGGCAGAACAAGCTGATTAAAGACCCTAAACTGACATAAACATCAGTACAGTAGCCTGCTATACTCAGGTTTAACCGCAATGTGTGTTTTTGTCCGGCAGTAGGAAAAGGTACTGACTGACATAAGGGCACTGACCATTTATTTAGTCTCCACCTCATTTCAGATGGATCTTTGGGATTTGGAGATATCACAGGCCAATGCAAATACCCACCCACTCACTACACACACACAAGCAATCTTCAGGATTGTAGCTTTACTGATTTAGCTGCTGTTCTACTGCAGATGCTTGTGGAGAGAAAGGGGGTAATTAGAAACAGCATCGATTGAACGGAGATCATTCGGACATTTTGTTTATGTGATGACGATGATGTGCAGCGCCAGTGTTGCAAACTGTTTGCACAAGCCAATATGCTGGCATGCAAATTTCACATGTGTACAGAGGATTTTAAAAGCTGCTCTTTTTAGGGCCTACTGTGCTCCACTCTATACAGCCCACTTGTGGCGCAATTATAGCCAAGCAAAAAGGAAAAAGCTGCAGGTAGCGTGTAATGATGCGTTCAGAATCTTGCTCAAGCTTCCAAGATGGACATGTGCAAGTCATATGTTTGTGACTAGTGATGATGTTCCCACTTTTCATACTGTGTTGAGGTATTTTATGTACAAATTCATGTGTCGATTAATTGATTCTAAGCTTGTAATTATAATGGTTTTAACTGAGCCTACACAAAGTGACACAAGGTACTCCTCTTGTTTCTGGAAACATTGGAGCAAGTGTCTGAATAGGTTTTAATCATTGTGGACTTGTGAGCTGCTGTTTTAGATATATTTTTGTGTTGTTGCCCTGTGTTATATTTTTGTTTGTTTTTTTTTAAATATGGACCTATGTGTCTGAATAAAGTAAGATTTGATTGATTGATGGTTACGTGTTTAAAAAAGAAAGGACTCGTGCAATGCTATGTCTACATCTAATTATTGATTTAACCTACTAATTTAATCTACTACATCTAAAATATGTGTAATTTGCTGTATGCTTTCATATACAGTTTTATTTTTAGTTGATTATCTAGGTCTCGTTAACTGTTAAATTGGGTTTTTTTTCCTCATATGTTCCACAAGCAATGCCGGTTGTCTTTAAAGTTTGGCATCTTTGCTTGGAGGATCTATAAATAATAATTATGATAGCGTGAACTTGTTTTTCAAGTAGTAACTCCAGAACATGTTGAGCATTATTGCTTCCGGTAACCAGTCAAGTATGAAATCTACCATAAGAGACGTTAAACATGCACTTGAACACTTGAATTTTAATGTCATTTCAGAGTTTTTATCATAATGGAAAAAAGGAAATTGCAGTTTACACAAGGAAGCCCCCAAAATAGGCTGAGGGATATGTTGATAGTCTCGCCCTGGTGCACCCGTAAGCTGTGAAATGATCGCTCGCTGGTTTAAATCTGGTTCATCCTGTTGCCCATTGTTACTGTGTTCCCTTGATTATATGACTGACCTTGACTATCAGATTTCATGTTGTGGCTGCAGTGTTAATCCATCTAGCTTTTTTTTGACTGACAAAGAGGTACGTTTGCTGTGCCTCTGCCGAAACACAGACACCCAGGTATTAAAGCGTATCTGGAGTACTCTAATATGTCTGGCAACTCTATGAATTATGAGACAACGTGAATGGACGTGGAATGAGATTCTCTAGCATTTGGGACAGTGACTACAGACGGCGAGGGGGTTTCCCATCAGGCCTGGCGAGCCAGTCGCCATTCGGGCATGTGTGATTCGATCAAACGTTATCTGATGAGACAGAGAGACAACCCACATTTAATCAGACTAAGAGGTCACTTTGCTCATTGGCCTTTCAAATCAAATCTCCGGAGAGAGCTATCCTCCGCGGAGCGTTATAGCCTCTGCTCGAGCAGTGATTTTATTTATTCATGTTTATGTGAGGTTAAGATTGAGTTTAGGATTAAACAATGTTCTGTTATTAGTTATTTTAAAAATGGAGAATATTGTTAGTCAATGTATAGTCATTATATGGGTTTTGGCCACTTTGTTTTAGTTCCCGAGGAGAGTTCCTGGTGGGAGCTTTTTCGGTGGGGGACGCACGCGAGAGAGAGTGGGCGAGGTTGAAGCGAGTGGTAAGCAGAGTTGCTACTGTTCCAGACTGTGCCGTTTGGCCGGAGAAATAATAAAGAAGTCAACGGAACCCGATCGTAATCGAGTCCGAGTGATTTATCTCCCCCCCCCCCCCCCGGAGACTGTGACGGAGACTATACGTGTATATATAGTGTCCCACCATAGGATTGCATTTCTATTTCAAAGGAATTTCACACTGAGTGCAATATTGGAGGAAATCTGTGCAATATCAAAGAAAATGAGTCTTTCTGAGTTCACGGAGAACAGCAAATGGTTTCATGGTCCAGCATTTGATTTGAGTTCTCAAGGCTAATACGGTATCTGTTATCAGCTGTGACATGAGTGACTCTCCCACCTCAACAGTTAGGGTTAAGAGAGGGTTGACACGATGAATAAAGGTTTAAGGAGATGTGCAAATTTAAGCATACAGCACAAACAAGCACTGTGATCGACCGCTGAAATGGCCCAAACCCCCCCCAAAAAACAGCTGGACTCACAATGCTCTTTAGCTAGCCATCAAGGGGCTGATCTTTTCCTAGGAAAGCTGTTAAGGTTGGTGAATTGACTAATAGTGACAACAAATACAGTAACAGTGGTTAAATTAAGTCTGGGTTAAGGTTAGGTAAAGGTTAAATTTAGGATTAAGGTTAGGTAGTGGTTTCTGTACTTCTTAAGACGTAATACTAATGTTGATAACTTGCCTCAGCAAGAACAAGCTCTGGGGGAGTAGAACAACTCTATCTGATTGTTTATATGCGTAAAAGCAACTGAAAAAAAACCCACACCCTCTAATCAGTCTGTGAAAGAAATTATTGTTATTTTTATTTTATTATTTTTATTAATTTAATTTTTATCTTTATTATCGTCTTTAACCCTGCTTTGAATTGTATTACTTGTTATAGGGACGGGGTTATGGGGGGGGTAGGGTGAAAATGTTTGCTGCACTGTGCTATTACTTGTTTTGATGAAATTTGCAAACAAAATTCAATAAATATATTGCTTAAAAAAAAAGGTTAGGTAGTGGTTAAATTAGGTATTAAATTTAGGTAGCAGTTAAATTTCGGGTTAAGGTTAGGATTTGGGTCCGGATTAATTACTGGTTAAGGCCGGGCTGGGGATACTGAGCACTCTCAATCAATCAATCAATCAATCAATCACTCAATAAATTTTATTGAACACATTAAAGAAAACATAAGCAATAAAAACAAATTTAAAAAAATCATCGGCAGACATACACGTGACAAATAGACAACTCAAATAATACCAATCACGTTCAGAAGGGGTAAGAAGAAGTTGAGAACTTTTCTAGTCCTACCCCCTTATACTATTCATGCATTGATAATAGAAAATGAAAGTTCAGTTTACAGACATCAGTGTCAGTCGTATCAAACTTATCAACCCATTTGGACAAAACAAAACACAAATTGGCAGTGCTCCATCTCATAATCGTTAAATATTTTGATTCTGTAGTCTTTTCAGTTCAGATAAAGCACCACATGCTTTCAACTCATCACTGCAGTTATTCCACAAACTGACTCCCTTGGTTTGATCCTTGCCTCGACCAAAATAAATTGGTATTGATATTAATGCTGATAAGTGATATTGCTGTCTTTGTCTAATTATGTTTTCTTGGAGAAAAATATGCCTGGAAGAGATGTCAGTTCCACCTTTGCCTGGCGGACCAACAACCACTTCCTTCTGACCGGTAGGAGCATTCAAGCATCAAAAACGCCTTTAAGTCATTTTCAGAGACTTGCAAAATTGAACCGTGTGTTCGCTTACACACAATCACCAGCCTTCGAACAAAAGTGATAACATCTTACAAAGGGTGAAAGCCATCGATGTTATTAGGATGTAGCGTGAGTTCAAAAAAGGAGAGATGCAGTAAGTGTTGGTCCTTGTGGCATATCGGCACTGTATTGAGCTAACACTCAGACAGATGGATCATAACATCAGCAGAGCAGCCCCAGTGCCATTGGGCTGGTGAGTCATCCCAGTGATTCAGTTTTCTTCCTCTAATGTCCCCTGCATGCGGCATTAAGAAACTAGCACCCACTCATTAGACACAGGCTGTCACGGAGGCGTATGGGATTCCAAGAGGCTGGATCGATGGCAGCTGCTGGTAAGTAGGAGGACACGTGGGGCATAATGTCATAAGGCGGAGAGAGGTGAAGTACACCCTAACATGGGTCAAAGTGGTGCATAATGTATTGTCTGGGAAATATCAATGAATATGCCCACACACTGATCAACGAGCGCCGTTACGGTTGGGAGAGTTTCCTCTCATTGGATGTTAAACAGTGGCAGGCCTGCAGTATGGGAGTCCTCTGATAAAGATGTAATACAGATTGAATGCAAGTGATTTTTACAAGGAAAGATACGACTAGATAGGCTGTCGAAGTGTTGACCGGTGATTCTCAGTCTGTGGGTAGAGATCCTCCAGTAGGTCGCCAGATAATTTTCTGAACATACACAAAAAAAGGTGTTTTTAAAAAAAATGGATGGATTTGAATGACCACCAGATAGTAGAGTCACCACTGTAAACAGCAATGCCTTCTCAGTGGGGATATGAATGGTGTATAGAATATGAACAGTTCGCCATTGGGAGGCTATGTACAGTGATGATGTTATCGTCATCACCGCCCTCATAGAATGTGAATCCAGGAGCAGGTTGCAGTAATTTTTCTAGCATGTTGTACAGCCTCCAGAATTATATATATATATATATATATATATATATATATATATATATATATATATATATATATATATATATATATATATATATATATATATATATATATATATATATATATATAGCATTTTTGTCCCCCAGAAACTGTCAATGGTGTTGATAGAAGTGCTCAACTAATGAGGAGCGGAATATATATATATATACACTACCGTTCAAAAGTTTGGGATCACCCAAAAAATTTCGTGTTTTCCATGAAAAGTCACACTTATTCACCACCATATGTTGTGAAATGAATAGAAAATAGAGTCAAGACATTGACAAGGTTAGAAATAATGATTTGTATTTGAAATAAGATTTATTTTACATCAAACTTTGCTTTCGTCAAAGAATCCTCCATTTGCAGCAATTACAGCATTGCAGACCTTTGGCATTCTACCTGTTAATTTGTTGAGGTAATCTGGAGAAATTGCACCCCACGCTTCCAGAAGCAGCTCCCACAAGTTGGATTGGTTGGATGGGCACTTCTTTGAGCAGATTGAGTTTCTGGAGCATCACATTTGTGGGGTCAATTAAACGCTCAAAATGGCCAGAAAAAGAGAACTTTCATCTGAAACTCGACAGTCTATTCTTGTTCTTAGAAATGAAGGCTATTCCATGCGAGAAATTGCTAAGAAATTGAAGATTTCCTACACCGGTGTGTACTACTCCCTTCAGAGGACAGCACAAACAGGCTCTAACAGGTACTATTTAATGAAGATGCCAGTTGGGGACCTGTGAGGCGTCTGTTTCTCAAACTAGAGACTCTAATGTACTTATCTTCTTGCTCAGTTGTGCAACGCGGCCTCCCACTTCTTTTTCTACTCTGGTTAGAGCCTGTTTGTGCTGTCCTCTGAAGGGAGTAGTACACACCGGTGTAGGAAATCTTCAATTTCTTAGCAATTTCTCGCATGGAATAGCCTTCATTTCTAAGAACAAGAATAGACTGTCGAGTTTCAGATGAAAGTTCTCTTTTTCTGGCCATTTTGAGCGTTTAATTGACCCCACAAATGTGATGCTCCAGAAACTCAATCTGCTCAAAGAAGTGCCCATCCAACCAATCCAACTTGTGGGAGCTGCTTCTGGAAGCGTGGGGTGCAATTTCTCCAGATTACCTCAACAAATTAACAGGTAGAATGCCAAAGGTCTTCAATGCTGTAATTGCTGCAAATGGAGGATTCTTTGACGAAAGCAAAGTTTGATGTAAAAAAAATCTTATTTCAAATACAAATCATTATTTCTAACCTTGTCAATGTCTTGACTCTATTTTCTATTCATTTCACAACATATGGTGGTGAATAAGTGTGACTTTTCATGGAAAACACAAAATTGTTTGGGTGATCCCAAACTTTTGAACGGTAGTGTATATATATATATATATGTACTTTTTTGTGGCTTTTTTTGTAGTGACCAGGACACATACCCACATCTGGCTTCCCACCCGCAGTCATGGCCAGTTGTGTCTGTAGGGATGCCCAACCAAGCAGTAGTTAACACGGGGATTCGAACCAGCAATCCCCGTGGTAGTAGGCAACGGAATAGACCGCTACGCCACCCGGACCACCCATAATATCAAAATTTTTCAACTGACTGTTGTTACCCTTTAAATAACTCAGAAGACGGCATAAAGGAATATTTCTGTTGTGTATATTTTTCTTAAGAGAGGAGAGACCCAAGTGAAAGAGTGAGCATGCATGTGTGTGATGTGTGCGCATGTGCACGTGTGTGTGTGTGTAGAGCAGTGGTTCTCAACCTTTTTGGGGTCCTGGACCCCCTGCGTATTATTGATCTACCCTGAGGACCCCTCCACCTGATCTTGGGGGAGGGGGGTTGCAATTTGATAGAAACAGTAGAAACTGCATTTTAAATTGCATTATAGCATTTATTCACTCTTTGGGGCAAAAATAAGAGCTTTCAGTGGTAACTTAGATTTAGTTAACAAAACAGAATTCTTATGCAGTAACTTTCAGATATATGTAACAACACAGAATATGTATTCAGTAACTTTCAGATATATGTAACAAAACAGAATATGTATTCAGTAACTTTCAGATATATGTAACAACACAGAATATGTATTCAGTAACTTTCAGATATATGTAACAAAACAGAATATGTATTCAGTAACTTTCAGATATATGTAACAAAACAGAATATGTATTCAGTAACTTTCAGATATATGTAACAACACAGAATATGTATTCAGTAACTTTCAGATATATGTAACAAAACAGAATATGTATTCAGTAACTTTCAGATATATGTAACAAAACAGAATATGTATTCAGTAACTTTCAGATATATGTAACAAAACAGAATATGTATTCAGTAACTTTCAGATATATGTAACAAAACAGAATTCTTACGCAGTAACTTTCAGATATATGTAACAACACAGAATATGTATTCAGTAACTTTCAGATATATGTAACAAAACAGAATATGTATTCAGTAACTTTCAGATATATGTAACAAAACAGAATATGTATTCAGTAACTTTCAGATATATGTAACAAAACAGAATATGTATTCAGTAACTTTCAGATATATGTAACAAAACAGAATATGTATTCAGTAACTTTCAGATATATGTAACAAAACAGAATTCTTACGCAGTAACTTTCAGATATATGTAACAAAACAGAATTCTTATGCAGTAACTTTCAGATATATTTAACAACACAGAATATGTATTCAGTAACTTTCAGATATATGTAACAAAACAGAATATGTATTCAGTAACTTTCAGATATATGTAACAAAACAGAATTCTTATGCAGTAACTTTCAGATATATGTAACAACACAGAATATGTATTCAGTAACTTTCAGATATATGTAACAAAACAGAATATGTATTCAGTAACTTTCAGATATATGTAACAAAACAGAATATGTATTCAGTAACTTTCAGATATATGTAACAAAACAGAATATGTATTCAGTAACTTTCAGATATATGTAACAACACAGAATATGTATTCAGTAACTTTCAGATATATGTAACAAAACAGAATTCTTATGCAGTAACTTTCAGATATATGTAACAAAACAGAATATGTATTCAGTAACTTTCAGATATATGTAACAAAACAGAATTCTTACGCAGTAACTTTCAGATATATGTAACAAAACAGAATTCTTACGCAGTAACTTTCAGATATATGTAACAACACAGAATATGTATTCAGTAACTTTCAGATATATGTAACAAAACAGAATATGTATTCAGTAACTTTCAGATATATGTAACAAAACAGAATATGTATTCAGTAACTTTCAGATGTATGTAACAAAACAGAATATGTATTCAGTAACTTTCAGATATATGTAACAAAACAGAATTCTTATGCAGTAACTTTCAGATATATGTAACAAAACAGAATATGTATTCAGTAACTTTCAGATATATGTAACAAAACAGAATTCTTATGCAGTAACTTTCAGATATATGTAACAAAACAGAATTCTTATGCAGTAACTTTCAGATATATGTAACAACACAGAATATGTATTCAGTAACTTTCAGATATATGTAACAAAACAGAATATGTATTCAGTAACTTTCAGATATATGTAACAAAACAGAATTCTTATGCAGTAACTTTCAGATATATGTAACAACACAGAATATGTATTCAGTAACTTTCAGATATATGTAACAAAACAGAATATGTATTCAGTAACTTTCAGATATATGTAACAAAACAGAATTCTTACGCAGTAACTTTCAGATATATGTAACAAAACAGAATATGTATTCAGTAACTTTCAGATATATGTAACAAAACAGAATATGTATTCAGTAACTTTCAGATATATGTACCAACAGAATTTTTATGCAGTAACTTTTAACAATGCAAACGGGAGCGAGATCTCTTATTAAAATACAATAAATTACACTTGTGAAACAGATGTAATTAGAGAAAAAAGTCCTGTTACCCTTTATAGTTTAGGTAGATAAAGGTCTCAGTCACATTTGAGTAAAATAATCCTATTTCTATACATGTCATAGGATCTTTTTTTTTTAAAGATATTTTATTTTCACGGACCCCTTGCAATTACACCACGGACCACTAGGGGTCCGCGGACCCCCGGTTGAGAAACACTGGTGTGGAACACGTCATTCTGCCCCCCGCCCATGGATCTCTCTCCCACAAGACATTCACAACACTGACTCTCTTTCAGCCTTCAAATCCCATCTCAAAACTCACCTTTTCAACTTGGCATATTCAGTCTGATCCACGCTTCATTGAGTTTTGCACAGATGATGATTTTATAATTATCTGTTGTGTTAACTTTTTATTGTCTACCCTGCTTTGTTTTGATTTATGCTGTCTGACACAGTGCTGCTTGTTTTTTAACTGTGTTCTGTAAGGTGCCCTTGAGTGCTCTGAAAGGCGCGCGCAAATAACATGTATTGTTATCATATTATTATTAGGTTTGAGAACCACTATTGTGAGGACTTGGTTAAATTTTATCCATAGATTTTAGCTGATGCTAGCCAGTTTTGAAAGCCCTTGTAGATTGTAGGGCGATACCGTATTTTGTGACAAACACTGTGATTTTTGTTGTTTTTACCCCGATGCCGTGTGTTGATTTTGCAGACGATGAGCATTTGGCTAGCGTGTTGCTTAGGCAAGGCAAAGTTACCAGACTCAAAGTGGTGGTGGGGGGGGGGGGGGAGCGATCCTGGGTGCAAATTAGCAAGAGCCAGCTATATTTTGAAAACGTGCCGCGAGGAAATCCTGCTCCCGACCTCTGTCCAAGAGCCTCGTGAACGCACAAACGGCTCAACAGCAAGAAAGGAGCGGCTTGCAAAGAACTCTCCTGATTGGCTGATAAGGAGCGGGTACAGAGAAGATTCGCTTGCCGTGTTAGCAACGTCTAGGGCGGCCACAGAGACCGGATTTTGTTTTTCCTTCTCCGTGCATGTACTCACTCGATAGCCGTCGGGATGTAGGAAGAGTTTGACTGAATATTTTAAAAAAAGCTGATGGGCACTTCAACCACAAGGAAGTCATGCTCATGTTTCTTTTATTGCTACAAGCCAACGTTCATGAATAATGCTCTAGTTTCCGTTTCTTACTCTGTTAGGTTTTACCCCTTTCCCCTGCGACTGTATCCGGCCAATTACCCTACCGAGCCGTCCCAGTTGCTGTTGCGCCCCTTTTGCTCACCCGGGGAGGGCTACAGACTACCACACGCTTCCCCAGATACATGTGGAGCCACCAGCCGCTTCTTTTCACCTGGCAGTGAGGAGTTTCACCGGGGGGATGTAGCGCATTGGGAGGATCACGCTATTCCCCCCGCGGTTACCCCTTCTCCCTGAACAGGCGCCCCGATCGATCAGAGGAGGCGCTAGTGCGGCGACCAGGACACGTACCCACATCTGGCTTCCCTCCCGCTGACACGGCCAATTGTGTTTGTAGGGATGCCCGACCAAGCCGGAGGTAACAGGGGGAATCGAACCGGCGGTTCCCGTGTTGGTAGGCAACGGAATACACCGCCACGCCACCCGGACGCCCCCTGTAGGGTTTTTAGTATGAGAACAGACATCACGATCAAAGGAGCTCCAGACATAACCCTCGAACACTTCGCGATATGTCAGAGGAAACATTACAGCATAAATACATCAATTACTTCCGCTGCTGCCCCGCCACATCATCATACTCCTCATCCATCTCAACCGAATTATAGCTGTGTTCCTCTCAGAAGAGACAGCATATACACAACACGACCTAAGCAAAGGGCAATTGGGCTTTTTGCCATTGTTTACACTGTGAAGTGTTGATAGTGTGATTGAGGACCATTTCCTCTTTGGCACTGAGAAAAAGAACTGTCGCCAGCTGCTCCCTCTCAGCACAGCTATGACCCTAAACCACGTTAAATAAGGTGCAACTACAACTGGAATAAGAAAATAAAGATAGAAAAAAAAATTAAGGGGAACGTTTTCTTGAAATACACCATTTACGTGCAAGTACTTGCTCTTGCTTAGTGTTTGTAATATCCCACAGTTTTTTGTGCTCCATAAATTTGTGTCTTTTTACTTTAACACATACATACCCTTTTTCCCACTGGCCAAAAAACCCGCTAACATCCACCTTTTTACAGGGTTTTTTGCAGGTTTTTTTGGCCAGGGGGTGATATAATATAGACAAAGAAGGCAAATAGCTTCATTGCAGTTTTGATCAGGTGTCATCAGTCCTGATATTGAGGAGAGATTGAGTTTGCAGGTCGTGGAGAGCCTGGAGAGGTGGAGGTATGCACTGGGGAGAAGGGGAATGAAAGTCAGTAGGAGCAAGACGGAGTACCTATGCGTGAATGAGAGGGAGGACGGTGGAGTGGTGAGGATGCAAGGAGTGGAGGTGATGAAGGCGTATGAGTTTAAATACTTGGGGGTCAACTGTCCAAAGTAATGGGGAGTGCAGGAGAGAGGTGAAGAAGAGAGTGCAGGCAGGGTGGAGTGGGTGGAGAAGAGTGTCAGGAGTGATTTGTGACAGAAGGGTACCAGCAAGAGTTAAAGGGAAGGTTTACAAGATGGTAGTGAGACCAGCTATGTTGTATGGTTTGGAGACAGTGGCACTGATGAAAAGACAGGAGGTGGAGCTGGAGGTGGCAGAGTTGAAGATGCTAAGATTTTCATTTGGGAGTGACAAAGAAAAACAGGATGAGGAACGATTATATTAGAGGGACCGCTCAGGTTGGACGGTTTGGAGACAAAGCAAGAGAGGCAAGATTGAGATGGTTTGGACATGTGTGGAGGAGAGATGGTGGTTATATTGGGAGAAGGATGCTGAATATGGAGCTGCCAGGGAAGAGGAGAAGAGGAAGGCCAAAGAGGAGGTTTAAGGATGTGGTGAGGGAGGACATGCAGGTGGCTGGTGTGTCGGAGGAAGATGCAGAGGACAGGAAGAAATGGATGAACCGCTGTGGCGACCCCTAATGGGAGCAGCCGGAAGTAGTAGTAGTAATAGTAGTAGTAGTAGTAGTAGTCGTCGTCGTCTCTCCTGATATCAGGATCAGGATAATTCAGAGGCACACCAAATGAGGGCAGAATTTGTTTTGTCTTTTGTGGCAGTTTTGATGGATGGCAATCCAGCTGGGATCAAAATGCCATCTATCATAGTGTTTGAATTTTTGTTACTGTGTGTGGACTCACCAGTTTGTACTCTTTTTGGTAACTCACTTATTAGTTCTGGTCTTTTTAAAAAAAAAATATATATATATAGTATATATATAAAATGCATCCTTCCATTGTCTGTATGGGCTTAATTCAATTCAGGATCATGGGGGGTTGGAGTCTATCCCAACAGGCATTGGGTGGATAAGCAGGCAGACACCCTGGACAGGTCAACAGTCCATCACTGGACATACACATACAATCACTAACACACCATTCACGTTATATGAGCAATTTACAGATTCCAGTTCATTTAAGACAACTGTCTTCGGACTGTGGGAGGACACCAGAGTACCTGGAGCAAACCCGTGTGAACATGGGGAGAAGATGCAAATTCCACACTGATGGAGGAATCAAACCCAGCGTGCTAGACAAGAAACCACTGTGACGATAAGAAATGTCAGTAAAATAATTTTGAACACCAACCCTAACCTTATAACTGCCCCCCCCCCCCGCCTCCATATGGCCCCTGAGGTTGTACAGGAATATTTCTGTTAGGTGTGATGTGGCTTGCGAGTCCATGTCGTTGGGCACCAAGAGTACGCGAGACTGAAATGAAATCCGTATCATATCAAGATTTGATCTGAGTCCAAAAAACCCCCAATTCCAAATGTATGCACATCGCAGCGATAGCTGGAGAGGGTGTCTGCCTCGTTTTCATGCAGCCCTGCACGCTTGTTAACCAGACACAGGGATAGATGGGAATTCTCCATTCCACGTGCGAATCACCTACTAAATAAGTCACAAGCTATGCGCGCCGGATGCTCAGCTCTGTTTCGTGATGCTCCACTTTTGAGTCAAGTCTGCGGTCTATAAATAAAGACGCCTCTTTCAGGTCAGTAAGCAACAGTCACACTCCATCTTCTCAGCCTTTGCGTTGCAGCGGTCCGTTGTCTTGACCTGCTCAGACCCACTGAGGCGTGAGTCATACGTCACGACTATAAAAACGGGCTCTCGTGTGCTGACCTAGGATGACCTTTGAGGTGCTGGTCAGAATATTTATTTGCAAAATGTGTCGGGAGCTCTCGCGGTCCTCTCACAAATCTGTATCCAGACTGTTAGTGGTGTTGTCGGTGTACCGGGTGGAGCGGTTTTATATTTATTGAGATTACACTAAGCGGATATGAGCAAGTAGAGAAAGCTCCACTACAAACAGTTACGACAACGTTGGCATTTGAAATCTGTGTTCAACCCTGTTTCTTGTTTGGGGAGTGGTGACTCTGACCGCGTCCGCATGCACTCCTCTACGTACTACTTACTAATATGGGTGGTCCTTCCCTCTTCACATAGAAGGCCTCCTTGACGCCCCGTTCAAACCTATCCTATCAAGGATGTGCACCTCCTCATCCTGGATCGCCGCTTTGCCGTGGCGGAGAAGCTTGCATGTACCAATGATCCCAAGAGCGATGCCATGCAGCATTGCACGATGGAGGGGGTGGCGATTCCTGCGGTCTGTCGAGACTGAAGATGAGCGACGAAATGTTGCACACCACTTGGATGAAGAATGATGAAACATTTCTCATGGGAATGTTGTGTCCGGATGAACCGAGTCACCTTTCCGTGATATTCGGATTCAAATTACTCAAAGGGTATGATTTAAAAAAAAAAAAAAAGAAGGTATTTTGGACCCCATTTGTTTTGCCTTTCTGCCAGCAAGATTGCTTAAAAACAACTGGATTGATTTCACCAGATTTGGGAAGCAGATGTGAACGGTCGATGAGCTTTTCAGTGTATGATCTGAGATATTGATTTATTTTTTTTTCCCGATGAAATCGCAGTTCATCAAACTGTCCGGCCTTGGCGAGGGTTTGTGCGCTCTGTTTTTGCTTATCGTCGATAATTGGCCGTATCCCCATCCCTATGGCTTCAAGTGGAACTTGACCTAACTTCGATCACCTTCGAACCCCGAGCGGCTGGGCCACGTGTGAATCTGTCGGGACTCGGTGACCCCGGATCCATCTCGGCACGCCGCTCAAGTGCTCCTACTATACCTTCGCATCGTCACGAGCTCGTCATGCTAGTTCTGGTTCTTATAGGTCAGGCGTGACTACGCATCCATCTTCCCGCTTATTTACATGCTTCATCATTCTCCATTCCACAGGAGGGTGAGGCTAACACTTGGGTTTTATTGAACGTCCCCGTGTACTGTACTTCGCAGTAAATGCTTACGCAGGCAAGGAACTGCAGCTGCTGAGATTCTCTTCCTGTCAGCCACGCAAACACACACACACACCAAGTTGAATACCCCAGCTGATGAGTTAGCAGGTAATAGTCTACACCCAGTCTGCAGCTGCATGTGTTTAAGGTTAGGCTGAATAAAGTGTTGGCTGACCGTGGTGTCCTATTGCTGTGCTGTTTGTGCAGGGGAGGCTGCGCCGCGTTCGAGTCGAGTTCGACCCCGCATAGGAGCTCTTCCTCCCAAATAGAAACCGTGAACGCCGTTCATCCAGAGGCCTGCCGCGTGTGGATTCTGCATTTCCTGTACGGGGTTCGAGTGTCGTCGTATTCGTGAATTGCCGCGCTCCGCTTTCATTTGTCCACTTCATGAAGCAGTCGATACAGACCCACTTTTCCTCTCCCTGAAATGCGTTGACCTTAACCGGCGGTACTGTAACTGCTTGTCACAAAGCGAACGTGTGACTGTGTATAAATCCAGCCGTTATCCGAACCGCTTATCCTGCTCTCAGGGTCGCGGGGATGCTGGCGCCTATCCCGGCAGTCACTGGGCGGCAGGCGGGGAGACACCCTGGACAGGCCGCCAGACCGGCCCTGTGTGTCGACACACACACCCGCACCCACACCCACACACATTCACACCTAGGGAGAATTTAGTCACCTGACCTACATGTCTGGACTGTGGGAGGAAACCGGCGCCCCCGGAGGAAACCCACACAGACACGGGGAGACCATGCAAACTCCACACAGAGGACGACCCGGGACGACCCACCAAGGTTGGACTACCCCGGGGCTCGAACCCGGGACCTTCTTGCTGTGAGGCGACCGCGCTAACCGCTGCCCAACCGTGCCGCCCCTGTTTAGATAGCCTACATCTTGGGGAAAAATGAACAGTTCACCAGCGTGTGACTGCTGTTACAAAGGCTTCTTCACTTTGTCTGGTCTGGGACTGCCCCAAGGTTTACAGTTTCTGGCAAGTTATATATATATAATATATATATATTTTATTCTCTGCACGGCCGTTAAGCAGACCCCGGGGCCCTCAGCCGTCCTGGGGGGTGGGTCTCCTTCACAGTCTATACACTGCTGGTTAAGAGGTGCTGTGCTGTTTCTGCAGTTACACACTCAAACTGTCCTGAATCGGTGCGTCAGTTTTTGACTGCCACCTCAAAGTTCAGTCTGCTTCAGTTTTCATTATGAGGAAGTGTGTGTGTGTCTGTGTTTGTTGTGTTTACAATACCGTGATTTGTTGATTGATTGCATATAAAAATAAACTGCATGGTTAATCAATGAAAGCATTGAATTAAAGTAGTGGTGCAAATTGAGCATGTAACCAAAAGTTGGCAAGACTCGTGTATAAACTAAATAATATGTGACCTACTTTTTGATGGCGAGTGGAGGTATTGACCGAGCAACTTCCGAAATATTTGTCTGATTTAGTTGATTGAAAAAAAGAAAAGAAAATGATATTAATAAAAAGACAATAAAGACTTACCTTACTTTGCATGTGCAAATTTCCGGAGGGACAGCACAACAGCTGCTGACAGTTGAAATGTTGTGTGTGGTGCCACTCCAACAGTTTATATTGTGCAGATGGTGTCTTAAATCTACAACAGCTATAAAGCTGACTCAGTTGATCAAGAACGTTGCTCACAGCAACAATTTATTTACTAATATACAGAGCTGTACAGTATAGTATAGTACAGTATAGAATCGTATAGTATACAATCGTGTAGTATAGTACAGTATAGTATAGTATGCAATCGTATACTATAGTACAGTATAGTATAGAATCGTATAGTATAGTGTACACTCATAGTATAGTATAGTATAGTATACAATCTTATACTATAGTATAGTATTGTATACAATCATATAGTATAGTATAGAATCGTATAGTAGTATAGTATAGTACAGTATATAATAGTATAGAATCGTATAGTATAGAATCGTATATTATAGTACAGTATAGTATATTATGCAATCGTATAGTATAGTATAGAATCGTATAGTATAGTATACACTCGTATAGTATAGTATAGTATACAATCTTATACTATAGTATAGAATCATATAGTATACAATCATATAGTATAGTATACAATCGTATAGTATGGTATAGTATAGTATAGTATAACAGCCTGACGTTGCTCTCTGGGAGCTGCCACTGAGCTGGCACACCGGGTTCATACCAGTTCTATACTGTGTAAGCAGCGACCTCTGGTGTCCAAACGGAGAAACAACACCGCTACCTTGCCAGATATGAATCACCTGTAGATCGATGATTAATCTGTCAATTAATCACAGTGTTTAATCTTGCTAAATATGTATATATATATTAAATTTATGTTGTTGTTGTTGTTGCTTTCCCCCCTGTGGAGCTGAGAGGGCGCACGCTTCAATAAATCATCATCGTTATCGTTATTGTCGCGCTTTAGGATAATAATGACGCTGTTCTCGAGGACGATCATCGCGATCGTTAATCACAGTGGCGATGAAGATCCTCGGGGTCCCTTCTGGCTCGGAGACATCACAGATGGGAGACCTCCGGCAGGTTATTCGCTCTTTCCGCCCCTTCGTCTGCTCGGGGCTTTTTCGCTCGTAGCACCGTGTACAAGCCCCTGACTGTGAGCAGCAGGGCGATGGCGGCAAAGTAGGAGGCGTAGACCAAGAACTGGCAAGGAAAGGGGGGAATTACTTGCAATGGAGACGAGTGTCTCTCTGAGATGCAGAAAAAACATACACATTCATCAGAATAATCAATTCGTGAATTCACCCAGTCCATTTATTCTGCTTCTGTTTTTCATACTCTGCTATGCACTTTATGATTGTGTGTTTGTGTGTGTGTGTGTGTGTGTGTGTGTGTGTGTGGTTCAGTACCTGTGAGGTGATGGTTAGCTGCAGGGACTCGGTATTAATGACGACGCCTGTTAGGGTGCTCCTTAGGACCGTACCCACGAAGCTGTTCATGCCAAACACTAACGCATAGCGCTCCCTGCTGAGCATCTTGGCTATCTGAAATCTGGGGCACAACAGGCTTGCGTTCAGGACTCGGTCGAGGGTTTGCCTCTTCCTGCTTTAAGCTGGCCTAAGCAGGGGCAGGTCAACGGCAATGAGTATCCTGCGTTGAAGCAACAGCCGTGAGCGACACTGGTAATCTCAGTGGTGACATTTTGAGAAAATACAGATTATTTACAAATCCTTACTCTTTACTAATTGCTTACACCCCTTTTGGATGCCGAGTGGCTCGACTGGTGAATTCGCGCTTAAAGAGCGACCGAGCGTAGGTCCTTTTCATCGGTTCTGGCTGTGGTTTTGGATTTCCCCTTCATTTTCACGTCCATTCTCGACTACCATAATTTCCGCGACATCACGCGACACAACATTTGACGTTCTGAAACATGTGAAATGACTCGTATTTGCTCAAAGTGCGAAACGCCACCGTGCAATTTGGCTCGAGCTGCATACAGCATGCGTCCTTACGTGCATATTGTGATGAGCTGCATGTAGAGGGCTTTGAAGGTGATGTAACAAGCGTAGGACATCCAGATGTGGTTGGTCAGATCCATCAGGAACAACGCCCCCGCTATCAGGACCGTGAAAACCCCCAGGGTGAGCTCTCCCCATTTGGACCAGTCCAGAGAGACGTGTCCCACAGCGATGGAGGCTGCTGCTCCTGTGAGAGAACATGGTGCATCTGTAAAGTCTCAGCCGCTCGCGTCGGGTCACAAGAGTGCAGCTAAACAGCAATCTGCTACAACAAGGAGTTGCTCAGCTCAGGCAAACTCAGCTACTATGTGCTGGTTAGGTTGTTGGATTTCCTTTGTGCCTTGTGCGAAGAAGGGGAAAAAAAGTCATTAGACAATACTTATCTTCTTGGGCTCACCCTCCAAAGGTGCCGCCGGCTACTCTTTTAAGGTTCTTTTGGGCCAAATGCCGTTCACCTGCAGAATACCTTCTACCGCACTGGTGCCAGGCAGCCTCCGTCCAAGAGGGTGCTGAGGCCGAGCACCACATCTTGACCTGAACGAAATTAATGTGAACTGACCTGTTCTGATCTGAATCGAAACGATCTCAACTCAGCTCAACCGGTCTTTGTTTTATTATGCACAGTTATGCAAAGTTATCCCCGGTTTGCAGTTTTAACATATGGCGGCTTAATTAAGTGAGCTTATGATACGAGTTTCAGTTTCGATAGAACATATTCTGGAGTTGTGATGGACAAAGTTATGTTGGGGTTTATATATATATATATACATATATAAACATTTGAGCTTTTTTCCTATACCGAAGGTTTCATTGCAACATCCTGTGGACACATATCTATATCTATATATGCAATATGCAGAGAGAGAGAGAGAGAGAGAGAGAGAGAGAGAGAGAGAGAGAGAGAGAGAGAGAGAGAGAGAGAGAGAGAGAGAGAGAGAGAGAGAGAGAGAGAGAGAGAGAGAGAGAGAGAGAGAGAGAGAAAGCAGTATATGCTGTGAGGTTTCATATATTTCAAAGCCTTTAATCCTGACCTCGATCATTCAGCCGTGTGAAGATCAACCGCAGCAAAGTCAAAACAAACAAGAATAGCAAATTGAAAAAGAAATGTTGTGGAAACGTCGTGTCTGCCATCTGCCATTTTCAGATGGGCCTCAGAAGACGGGGTTTATATAAGAACTGCATGCAGCGAGGTGCAAGCCAAGACCTTTGGATGCCAGAGCACTGTTATCATCGTTGTTGTTATTGTTAGTAGTACTAGTAGTAATAGTACTACTAGTACTATAGTAGTAGTTAAACATTACATTACTTTACAGTCATCTGGCCGACACTTTTATCCAAAGCGACTTACAATAAGTGCATTTAAGGGAGGAAATCAGGAGAACTACTGGTCATCAGAGGTCATAAGTGCATCTTCTCTCTAAACAAGCATCTATCTTTTTTGTTTCAGCCACATTATGGCTGAAACAAAGGCTCATCTAATCAAATCCAATTATCTGAGGTTCATCTAATCAAATCCAATTATCTGAAATAAACAAGTCTATACTTTTCTGTGGTAAAAAGAGCTCTTCGAAATGTGAAAAATGTGAAAGTTGTTTTTTTTTCTTAACCAATGAATATTTCCCAGTGTAAAGGCTTTCTGTTCTCGCCACGGTTCTTACCCTAAATGTCAATGACGTCACTATTTCTGAACGTATAGGTGCACATGTCAACCACAAGATGGTGCTGTGTCCGGCTGGTTACACTGCTTCTCTGCCCTTCGGCAGTTAATAGCTTGCGCTCCAGATTACAATGGGGGGGGGGGGGGGGGACGATGAACTGGGGAGGAAAGTGAATAGGTCCAGATTTATGCACGTTTTAATCAAGTTTACCATTGAGAGATTTCCTCTTTCCTCTCTATTCATTAGTTGGTCTTTTCCTCCTCCTCCTCCTCCTCCTCCTCCTCCTCCCTTTCCCTTTCTGTCCGTCTTTCTTTGACAACACAATATGCAATTCACCACATATTTATTGTGTTTATGCCCCCCCCCCCCCTCTCTCTCTCTCTCACGCTGTCTGGGATTATTGCTGCTGTGTTTGGCCGGACCCTCCGAGCCAGTGAGATTCAGCAGCGGTAAACTGAGCGAATGAAGAATACATAACAACAAAAGAAATTGCGTATTTGTCGCAGGGGTACGAGGAATAACTGAACTGAATCCTTGTTTCCAATGCCGCTGAAATTTTAATTTCACCTATTACTCCGTACGACTACCGCGATGCGAACAGATCGCTGGCTTTAAACGACACGGCATAAACACTGCAGGTGTCTTTATCAATTCCTACCGATCAGCCCCAACAGCCCTGCAGTGAGTCAACACAGTTGGTCACTCTGTTTCCCTGGGATCCGCTTAATCAGGTCCCCCCGGTGCTGATTACTGCAGCAGGATGGACACGAAGGGAGACTAAATCGCGCTGTCTCGTTTCCACAAAAAAGGTCAGCCGAGGCCTTATCGGGGTCAGCAAAGGTCAACCTTGCTGGGTTTAGACGCAGTGGACAGCGCTTCCCGTTCGGGTCACGCAGCGCCGCGATTAATGCAAGGCTACAGCTAAGTGCAGATCGTACACTATCTGTGCACGTTGTCTCATTAGAAAGATAACGCAAGCCGTAGACAAGTGTAGCATCGTGCATCATGTAGCATCGTTTAGACCTAATGCAAATAACTGTCATTGAAGCCCGCGAGGTGGCGGGAGGTGGTTGGACACCGCGGAGCAAAAAAAGGGGAATCGTTTACACATGAACTAAAATAAACGTTTGATGTGCAAATGGCCTGTAATGACTGTTCTTGAAACCAGCCAAACACGGTCCGCAGGTCAAGGCGTGCCGCACCTCCCGACGTGCTGGAGCCCTACAAAACAATGCCGCCGCGCTCTTGATCTGCCTCGAATACACACTCATTTTGATCTTAACACTAATGCGCGTCTTAAAAATAGCGTTTTTGTAGCTGTGGGACATTTCCTTATTAACAGGCTGAATATGGTAATATCTGTATTTTCGTTGTAGCTGTTTTTTTGGGGGGGGGGGGCTGGGGGTGGGGTGGGGGGTGTTTTCAGGGCTGTTTAGGTGGTGAGGTTTGCAAAAGTCAATAACACAACTCTTTGGGGAAATCTGTGACACGGGCCCCACAGCTTGACTGCGTGTTGAGCGGAAGCACTTGCACGTGAAAGACATACAGCTGGATGTGATTTACAAATGGTAATCGCCTCTGGTTTCGGGGGACTACAGGAATGTATCTGCACCATAATCAATAACGGAGCGCTGGCTAGATGGCAGCAGCTGCTCTAGCCATCTGGGGATGAGAGCAGGCAATTAAACAGACTAATTAATGCTGATCTTATTGTCTGGTGTGCATTGGGGATTGGGAAAAACTGATAGATTTTTTTTCTTTTTTTTATATTGGATGTTCTAAAACCCATAAAATTAAATGGCAATAATGGGAAGGGTATTGATGGCCGCGGTGGACGTTCTGAGTCTAACCTATTGGATTTTCCAAATAACTCCTTTTTGGTGTTGGAGAGGCAGTGCAGCAGCAGCAGCCCACCAATGTATAAAAGAGACGTTGAAATAACAGAGAAAACGTGCACATGTGGGTTTATTATTAGATGTTTTTTTTCATTTCTGAATTCTTTGTGAATAATCAATTTACAAATTGCAATAGATAGCACATTCCAACGAGGGCTAAAGCAGCCATGAGAAATGTAATGAAATCACTGCAAAATACCTGCAGTGATAGAATAGAGCAAGGCTTGCAAAGTACAATTTTTACGACCAAATGAGCCGTCTTAGTTGTTATTTGATGCCCTGCCTCTGAAAAAACACTTGGCAGATGCTCGCAGTCTCCAGTGAGCTGATGACAACAAGCTGCATCTACTCAGGATGTTTAAAGATGGCAGATGTCGTGTAAACAAACTCAATATATTATTATTATTTTATTTTTTAATTCTCCCCAATTGTATCCGGCCAATTACCCCACTCTTCCGAGCCGCCTCTCCACCCACTCTGCCGATCCGGGATGGGGTGGGGGGGGCTGCAGACTACCACGTGCCTCCTCCGATACATGTGGAGTCGCCAGCCGCTTCCTCTCACCCGGCAGTGAGGAGTTTCCCCAGGGGGACGTAGCGCGTGGGAGGATCACGCTATTCCCCCCAGTTCCCCCTCCCGAACAGGCGTCCTGACTGACCAGAGGAGGCGCCAGTGCTACGCTACCGGACACCCTTTGTTATTATTATTAAATGTTCAGTGTTATGTACTACCGCTCTATTTGGAATAAGATTGTCTTGCTTGCCTTGATTTGTTGTTGTCATGGACACTGCGGAATGACAGCGATCAGGATTCACGTGGAATTACACGCGCCACCTTTAAAGAAGACTTAATGGCGCCACAGTTTACCTGATAACGTGGAAATTGCCTCCACCCCTCCGTTGTAGGCCGTGAAGTTATGCTGGGGCTGGGTATAAACCCAGAGGATCTGGACGTAGCCTACTACCTGGTAGAAACCACAGCTGCCCGTGGCGGCCCATATGCAGAAGAACAGCACGGCCGTTGAGGCGTAGCACTCCCTACAATCCGACGCCAGCCTTCTCATGGCGCCTCCGACTCGTCGAGCCCTGGTTTTGCTCTTTTGCACCCAGCCGGCAAAACCGCGGCGCCCCGATTCGGAAGGAGCGTCTTCGCCCGAGCCGCCCTGCCGCGCGTTACGCGTCTCCCTCGTCAGTAAGCTAGTCGCGGGCGTGGGCAGAAAAGACGAGGTCAACAGCGCCACGCAGACGGAGGCTAGGGTTACGCCGGCCAAACAGTATAGGGACACCTCACCGTAAGACAGAAGCAGTTGACCCAGCAGGCCGCCAACCGCGTTGCCCGCCAGCGCGGCCCCCCTGGCGTAGCTGGTGACTCTCTGGTAGTGGCACGGTTGTACCACGCTGTAAATGTATGAGAAGTAGGCGACGTCTGCAGCCGTGGCGAAGCCGTAAACGAAGAAGGCCCACTGAGCGGAGAAGAGCCCCGAGCCAACGAGTATCAGTAGAAATGACAAGACGCAGCTGAGCCCCTGGAGGACGATAACGGGCTTGTACCTGAGCAGGTCTGTCACCAGGAAGACTGGGACGAGGAAGAAGAGGTTGGAGTAGGTCCACACAGGGTACACCTCCCTGGTGACCTGTGTGGGGGAGACACAAAGAGAAGGCGGTGTGACGATGTGCTGTAAACCTCGTTATAGCAGCATTTTCCAGACACTCTCGTCCATGGTGTCTTAAAGAAAAACGGCATGTTTTAACCTAATCCCTGTTTTCCTATTTCCTATAGTTTCTCTCGGAGTAACTGAGAGCAAAAATCCCATCTCTCATTGTATATACACTGCAAAATAGGGCAAGCTTACCGAGGTATTTTATCTTATTTTAAGTCTTATAATGCTTAATATAAGCTATTGCTAGTCAACGTTTCTTTCTACGTGGGCAGACATTGCTTGTTTCAACAAGGTGTTTTGTGGTTATAAGAGTTGTTCAGACTTTTTCAGTAAAAAAGGAAAAGAAACAGTCCAATAATTCACTTGAATTAGAATAACCCGTCTTTCTTAGCGCAGACGTCTTGAATCAAACCCTTTCGTCGTGAAACAAGTGCACTTTCTTGAAACAAGCAATGACGGGGTAAGAAAGTTGTACTAGCAATATCTTGAAATACACATAGGAGACTTAAAACAAGATAAGCTACCTTGAGAAGCTGGTCTTTGTTTTTTGTTTCTGCAGCGTTGCTCAGTATTGCACCTGTCCGGTGGTGAAGTTCTTGTAAGTCCCTATGAGAAACTCTGTCAGGAAGGGCTCCACAGGCCTCATCATGGAGCAGAAGCCATAGACACACAGCAGCAGCGTGGGGCCCACCCAGCCTGCACAGTGGGGCTCGCAGTGGCCTGCACCGTGGGGCCCGCCGCCGCACTTCCAGCTCCAACAGAAACCCATTGTGTCGGTCTTGCTCCCCGAGGAGGTCTCGCTGCGCCCGGCAAGAGCGCGGTCTAATTTAGGCAGTTTAATCTGTTGAGATATGGAAACCTTAGATAAGACCAAGGTGAGACGGGCTGTGAGTGTGAAGGGCTGTGCTTTGTCATTGTTGTTTCATTCTGCTGAAGTTTCCCTGGCTCCTGGGCAATGGGGGGAAATGTGCAACTGTGAGGCTGGTGGGGGGAAATACATTAAAATGAAATATGAGGTAGCGAGGCCCCAGGCTTTTGGAAGGTTATAATAAATATTGTCTCCTGTTCTGTCTTCATACAAAAACTCCCCCGATTCAATAGATACTGCAGGGGTGGTGTGTGTGTGTGTGTGTGTTGGTGTGCACATGCATGAGTGTGTATGTACAGTATGTATGCATGCACGTGAATGTGATCCATGTGTGTAGCTAATCTGTGTAGCTTCTACCACCCTTGGAAAGTTATACCATTACATTAGCCTCTTACACCAGAAAAACTACAAATTAGTGTACTGAATTATTTCCTTCATTCTTTAGTCTGGCAATAAAATATAGGTGGCGCACACTCAGCCCTTCATTAAATCTCCTCAGTTCGCTTTAGCAGAATGATGGTTTTAACCAGTCTTAATGTCCAACAGATCTTTGTGCCTTCGTGTGCAACACGTTTAGTGTCTGCCGTGACGTTGGGTTCACAAGTTGAAAGTCTGTTTGGAGTTCATTAAAAAATGCTCTGCAAAGAATGCTAATGCTTGACAGCGACCCTAAATAACTTGCTTTGTGTTTTCTTTCCCCCCATGCTGAGAATGAAGTAAGCTTGGCAATCATCCCCGCAAGATTTACTGTAGTCTGTACTTCTCAAATGTTCTGTAGCGAATTATGTGCCGTGAGCGGGCGTCAACAAAGCCGTTTGTGCCGCCTTTGCCGGACTCCACTTGGCAACTTAATTCTCATTCCCAAGGTCGACAGAGGGGAAACAATTTTTTTATTCATGAATGTCAATCGCAGTTAAACATTTCCAATGTTAAATCCTTTTGACTGACTTATGATGAAAATGTGCGAGAGCAAACAAAGGTAATTTTGTGTGCGGTGTTAAGTGTTCAGCATAGATTTGGGGGGCGAACCTGCTCTATTCAAACGATTCTCTCCAGTGCGAAACGAAAACCTTAAGCTGCACCGTGGCACAGGTAAATTGAAAAGCCTTTTCAGTCGCTTTTCTAAAAGTGTTGCAGTACAATACATCACGAACCAGCTCCCTGCATCCAGCAACCGCTCTGCTGTGCTCCGCGGTGCATGACCGAACGGCGGCCGGTTGTCGATCATCACCCCGATGTTTCTTGCAGATCTGTAGGGCATAATTTTCAATGTACTGAGCTTGATGGACATTTCCTTGGGGATTGAGGATTTGGCAGGCATAGCTAGCGCCTCAGTTTTGGACAAGTTCAGCTGGGTGTACTGCTCCCTCATCCAAGAAGACGTGTCAGTGAGGAAACCAGCAACTCACAAAGGCACCTCTGTATTTCCGGGGGGGGGGGGGGGAGAGTTGGGTGTCATCTAGGGGTTCACACCAATATCGATTATGTGTTCGTTATGGCAGCCGATAACCGATATTTGGAGCCGATATTCAGTTGCAGTACATGTAAAGAATTTTGTGCTAAAATGTACAGCGACACAAACCCCAACAAAAGGCTGCCGTTAAATGAATGTACGTTTGATGGAATTTTGTGTAAAACGACATATCTGGAAAAAATAAAGTGCAGGATGTCCAAGGCACTGGATAACAAGCCGAGTGGGATTCTTTTTTCATTAAAAATAAACAGCTTCCAAAACATGAAGATTGAATGTATTAAACAGCGCGGACAGCAGGAAGTAAACTTTGATCAAACTGAATAATTATAATATTAAAATAATGCCGCATAAATTGGTTAAAGTGCTCCTAGCAGGCTCTGACTGAACTGAATGGGGGAAAAAAAATGTCCATTAGTGTCATTACTTTTCCTTTCTCTTATCTTTAAAGTGATAGTTCGGGTATTTTGAAGTGGGGTTGCATGGGGTACGTATCAATAGTGAGTATTTTACTACCTGCAGTAGATGGGAGTCTGTTCGCTCCCAGTTTAGAGATTCAGCAAGAGTAGCCAGCACGGAAGTTGAGGAATGGGACCCAGACAAAACCCTCCCATGTGTTTTTCTTTTCTTCTCTTTTTTTTCCACGATTCAATTATATGCAAATTTGGAACATTCGTTGACAGCCCTACCAGTTTACCAAAGAGTTGACCTTTGCTCTCTCCCTTTATGAATGTTTATGAGGTTTTTAAAAGCAACTGTCATGTGTTTTGAAGGAATGATGTTACCAATGCTGAGAAGGTTTAAAGACTTGCAAAATTTCAGAAATGCCTTGAAAAATGTTCAGGTGAGTTCCAGCTATATAAAGGTTGCAGCTTCATTGTGCAGTTTATTTTCATAACCTTGCACCTGTGCAGCGAAATTTGATTGCTGCATTTATTGGCGTGTCTAATAGATTTTACTCCTGATAATGCTGTAGTTATGCTTTTGAACACACACCCTGACCATTCCTGCTTGCCGTTTTTCTACAAGTTTCCCCTTTCTCCTCTTTTCACATCTCTCCTCTTCATGTGATTGTTTCAAAACCCTTTTTCTGTGTGTAAGGAAATAATAAACATTTTCAATATGTGATTTAAAAAAAACAACATCGGCTTGGCCGATAAAAATATGCCGATAACGATAATATGAAAAAGGACAAATATCTAAGCCGATAATTGGCCAGACCGATAATTGGTCAATCCCTAGTGTCATCAACATGATAGGAAGAACTGTGGCCCCAGCACTGAGCCTTGCGGGCATGCCTGTTGTGGCTTCTGTTTGGATATCATGTTCTCCCTGTGTTTACATGGCTTTGTGGGGCGGTATGGCTCAGGAGGTAGAGCGGGTTGTCCGATAATCGGAAGGTCGCTGGTTCAATTCCCGGCTCCTCATGAGAGCATGTCAAAGTGTCCTTGAATAAGACACTGAATCTCTAACTGCTCCTGATGAACAGGTTGGTGCCTTGCATGGCAGCCTCCACCATCTGTATGAATGTATGGGTGAATGTGAGGCATACACTGTAAAGCGCTTTGAGTGGTCAGTAAACTAGAAAAGCGCTATATAAATGCAGTCCATTTATATGTGCTCCAGTTTTCCCCCATATTAAAAAAAATAAGGACATATTGAGTAGCTAATGTTGCAAATTATTTACATCATATCCTGACTGATGGTTAACCTTGATGCTGTAAAACAGATGTTTCCACACCAGGTCAACAGAGCTGAAGTTAGCTCATCTACAACCATGGTTTTGGCTAACCAACAACCAAGAAAAGCAAGAAGACACATCAGAGACATTTAAAGACTTATATGAAAAGATTAATTTGTTGAAGCACATTAAAGGCAATAGAGCACATCTAACTTGCATGCCTGTCGATGGTATTTCTGCGGTATCCTACCTCGAATGAAACCGCATGGTCAAGACTAGGCGATACGAGAGAGGCTGAGGGAGAAGAGTGGTGGGGGTGCAGAAAAATATATTTTGGCAGTTTTCTTACCAATGTGGATTATGATTCAAATTTAAAAGGGGGGGGGGAGTAAGGAACGTCTTATAACAGCATACATTTTCAGATGTACTCGTGAACGTAAATGTCAGTTTGCGAGTGTGTGAGTTAGAAGTCGGGTTTATGGGGTACTTGGCATCTAAAATCTGCATGTCGGGTCAGTTGGAGAGTCTAAATTTTCCACAGATATAAATGGTGTGTGAGTGAGTGTTTGTCTGAGTGTCGGCCCCTGTGGTGGACCGATACCATATCCATGGTTATCCAAAGGAGTTGAATCAAGTGCAAACTGGACTTGGTCTATATCTGTGAAGATGTTTCGCCTCTCATCCAAGAGGCTTCCTCAGTTCGTGCCTTTCTGACTAGACCAAGCTGGCTAGACCAAGTTCAGACTAGCTTGGTCTAGCCAGAAAGGTACGAACTGAGGAAGCCTCTTGGATGAGAGGCGAAACGTCTTCACACATATACAGTGCTGCTTGAAAGTTTTGAACCCTCCAGACAGGGTCACTGTTTTTGTAAAAAACATTAAGATAAGCTTATTACACATACATCCAAATCCCAATTTGTAAAGCACACCTTCCAAATAATGGACACACACACAAAAAGAGATATATTTTCATTATTTAATTCAACAAAGGTGGTTTATTTCACAAAAACTGAAAATTTAACATGTGCAAAAGTATGTGAACCCTTGTATTAGTAGCTTGTGGCTCCTCCTTTTGAGGCCATTACTTCAACCAAACGTCTTCTGTAACCACTAACCAGTCACTCGCATCTGCTTATGGGGCTTTTTCCCCACTCCTCCTTGCAGAACTCAGCCAGTTGAGAGAGGTTGGAGGGACATCTGGTATGTACCAACTTCTTCAGGTCTCGCCACAACATTTCAATTGGATTAAGATCCGGACTTTGACTGGGCCAATCCAGAGTACGAATCCTCTTTCTCTGAAGCCATTCCTTTGTAGTTTTGCTGGAATGCTTTGGGTCATTGTCTTGTTGCATAATCCATTTTCATCCCAGCTTCAACTCCCTGACTGATGGCAGGAGATTCTGGTCAAGAATTTGTTGATATGCCGGAGAATTCATGGTTCCTTGGATAATATGGAGTCGTCCAGGTCCAGAAGCAGAAAAGCAGCCCCAGACCTTCACATTTCCACCACCATGCTTCACTGTTGGGAGGAGGTTCTTTTCTTCATATGCAGTGTTGGCTTTTCTCCAAACATGCTGGTTTTGATTGTGACCAAATAATTCTATTTTGGACTCGTCTGTTCAGAGAATGGACTTCCAGATGGCCTCTGGTTTGTCCAAGTGCTCTCTGGCAAAGTTGAAACGGGCAGCTTTGTTCTTTTTTGAGAGCAGAGGCTTCCTTCTAGCAACCCTCCCATGAATGTCATGGCTATTCAAGTTTCGTCTGATTGTAGACGCATGCACATTTGTCCCAGATGCTACCAGAGAGGTCTGCAACTCTCTAGAGGTGATGTGTGGGTTGGCCTTTACCTGATTTATTATTTTTCTGGTGCTTCTGGGTGATAGTTTTGATGGGCGTCCACTTCTAGGCAGAGTTGCTGTCATGTTGAAGGCCCTCCATTTGTAAATTATTTGTCTTACAGTGGATGGATGGAGCTGGAATCTTTTGGAGATGGTCTTATAGCCCTCCCCAGACTGATGGGCTATCACTACCCTCTTCTTCATGTCCTCGGATATCTCCTTTGCTCTCGGCATTGTTGATTTGTATGGGACCACAGTGGTTTGGTTGGTTTCCTCTCTCTTTTAATTAGTGCAGGCTAAACCCTTTCCCAAGGATGTCTCATTTCATTGGTCTGCTTAAATGATTAATTAAGCACCCAAATGTGTTTCACCTGAGTCTGTTTCCTGCTTGATTTAAGCAATGCAGCTGGGGGTTCACTTACTCTTGCACATACACTAATTCCATGTTTCATGTAGTTTTTGGGCTACTAAAACAAGTCCCACTAAACAAGTACATGCAACTGATAAACATATATCTGACATTTCATACATAAAAACTGGTGATGTTAGAATAAGAAGATCAGGGTAAAACAACAGAAACATCTAAACTGCTCAAGGGGTTCACATACTTTCAAGCAGCACTGTATACCAAGTCCAGTTGCACTTGATTCAACTCCTTTTGATAACCATGACCTGGATGAATGAGAACATTCACAGACATATCCATGGTGTTTCTCAGCCATCTGCAAAAAGTATGCTGGAGAAAATACTGGCACTCAAAAAGGACTATATCATTGTTTCAATGTCCACTTTCAGTGGAGGGATGTCAAAATGCCAAAAGACCTTAACTATAACACAATAAGGGAATTTCTGCTTCAACGTCGATATCCTTTACCACCGTCTTCACAGATCTCACACAATAAACTATTTCTCATTATCTTTTATTCCCGCCGTGGCATTGAAAAAGATGATGAAATATGAAGCTGTTCTGTATAGTATATTGCGAGAGATGACAAAGAAAGACAACAAAGAAAAAATGCAACACCATTGTTTGTGCCAAGAGCGAGGCATCTATACAGCGAATGCTCTGGACCCGATTTTGCTTTGACATCTTTGCCTCGTGCATTTACAGCAGACACAGATGGTCTTTGTTCTCGCCTTCGGGGAGCCAGACTTCAGTCTCTTTTTTCCCCCCTCAGAAACATTTTTCAAGTCTATGTTCTCCTAAGACGGGCCTCAGTCATCACATTTTCACTTCTTTTTTTTTTTGGTTGTGTATAAAGTTAATGGATGAAGAGTGTTAGGAGGTCCCAGAATGCCTTCAGAGATGCTTGTAGGAGAGTGGGTTCCTCACCGGCAGATCAGGCTCATGCCAGAGGAAAGGAGGGGGCCAAATGGAGGTGAACCTGTAGGACAGTGGCACTAAACTCGTGTGCAGATTTTCTCCCGGCTAAGACACCGAATAGTTTGTATTTCATTAGGGGAAATACTTTAATGAGTAAGCTCTGACGTACCCTGGTTGACCAAATGTCTGAACAAGGCCTTTTAATTTACATGAGGCAGATGTTTTTTTAAAAAAAAATCATTTATTTATTTGTGCTAAATCACCGCTAACGGTGTCGGGGGTCTTCACAGTCACATTGGACAACACACTTAATTCTTAGACTCTTGCTGCAGATGAGGAAAACAGGAAAAAAAAAATCTTTGCGAATTAACAATGGTGGGACATCAGAGGAGGCGTCCGTCTTCCAGGATGGATGGGTGTGCAGTAGGTGCAAAAGTGGGATTTAGAAATGAAAGACTTCATGGAAAAAACACTTAATGGCTGTGTCATCCAGGAATGAGCCATGTCAAAACGAGATGCAAACATGTAGATTTGAAAATGTGTCGCGGCTCACCCAGTTGGCCTCTGCAGCTGTCTTCATGATGACAATTCATTATTTCATCAACACGAAACAACGCCAGAGCCTCCTCCATCTAGAAGGACATGCTTTTTTTTTTGGGACCCCCCTCCTCCCCTTTTTCACCCCAATTGTATCCGGCCGGTCACCCCACCCCTCCGAGCCGTCTCGGTCACTGCTCCACCCCCTCTGCCGGGCCGAGGAGGGCTGCAGACTACCACACGCCTCCTCCGATACACGGGGAGTCTCCAGCCGCTGCTTTTCACCTGACAGTGAGGAGTTTCACCAGGGGGACGTAGCTCGTGGGAGGATCACGCTATATCCCCCCAGTAACAGGCGCCCCGACCGACCAGGGGAGGCGCTAGTGCAGCGACCAGGACACATACCCATACCTGTCTTCCCACCCACAGACACGGCCAGTTGTGTCTGTAGGGACCCCCGACCAAGCTGGAGGTAACACGGGGATTCAAACCGCCGATCCCTGCGTTGGTAGGCAACGGAATAGACCGCCACGCCACCCCGGATGCCCCCAGAAGGGCATTCTTCTTCGTTGCTAAAGACAAACCTTTGCAACTAATCCATCATAGTATGAGTCATTGTCCTGGATATGACCTTGTATCAGCTGCATGAGCCTGTTTGTTCCCTCTTGTAGAGAAATTACAACATGTGATGCAAACCAGGCACCTGGTTCTGGTGTGAGTACCAAGGCTCTTATGAACTGTTATGTCAGTGCCATGGAGGGTGTCTTGACAGGCTGCATCACATCGAGGTCTGGCAACCTCCTGCAGACTACCTCAGAGCACTGTAAAAGGCAGCAGCAAAAATCACTGGCGTGGAACTGCCCCAAATTCTTAATATTTACTCCACTCGCTGCAAAGGGAAAGCCCAAAACATCGTTAAGGACACCAGCCACCCCGCTCATGTTCTGTTCTGGCTCCCTCCGTCTAAAAAGCTTTACTGGAGCATCAAATCACACACCACCCGTCTCCGTAATAGTTTCCTTCCACAGGCAGTCGGGCGGCTGAACAGCCGACGCACCCACATCCACCTCACATTGTTGTGCTCTCCTGCACCCCATGTTGTGTGGATAATGTATGAAGTCGTGTGTACATAGTCTGTGTAGGTCTGTAGGGTTTTTTTTTTAGGGTGTGTGTGTCCATTGTGTCCGTCGTGTTAAGGCAGAGACAGCCGGAGGATTCCGATACACATGACAATAAGGTTGAACTTGAACCTGAACCTGAGCTAAGACCGCCTGGAGCCGAGTCTCAGTTCCTCTGTTCTCATGTCCAGTCACGATAGTCCACCTCAAGAGAAAGGCCTCTGCAACCGGGAGCCTGATTTAAAACAACATTGGTTTGAGTGCGTGTTATTGAGGTGTTTGTGAAGCTCAAATGTGTGTGTGTGTGTGTGTGTGTGTGTGTGTGTGTGTGTGTGTGTGTGTGTGTGTGTGCGTGCAGTGGTATGGCTGCTGTACAGAATTCATACTGTTCTAGGCTGATAAGACATGAGGCGTTAGATGTCTTTTCTTTCTTTCTTTCTGTCTTTCTTTACCTCTCTCCTTTGTGGTAGTTGTTGGTTTTATGTGACAATAATTTGCACTCATTGTGTAGGACAGAATGGCATTGTCATTGAAAATCAATCCCCAGTTACAAAATAATGAATACAGGCAAACAAATGGAAACACATGCTCTCTCTGTCTCTGTCTCTCTCTGTCTCTGTCTCTCTCTCTCTGTCTCTCTCTCTGTCTCTGTCCGTCTCTCTCTGTCTCTCTCTGTCTCTCTCTGTCTCTCTCTCTCTCTCTGTCTCTCTCTCTGTCTGTCTCTCTGTCTCTGTCTTTGTCTCTCTCTGTCTCTGTCTCTCTCTGTCTCTCTCTGTCTCTCTCTGTCTCCGTCTCTCTCTCTGTCTCTCTCTGTCTCTCTCTCTGTCTCTCTCTGTCTCTGTCTCTCTGTCTCCGTCTCTCTCTCTGTCTCTGTCTCTCTCCGTCTCTCTCTCTGTCTCTCTCTGTCTCCGTCTCTCTCTGTCTCCGTCTCTCTCTGTCTCTCTCCGTCTCCGTCTCTCTATCTGTCTCTCTCTGTCTCTCTCCATCTCCGTCTCTCTATCTGTCTCTCTCTGTCTCTCTCTGTCTCTCTCTGTCTCTCTCTGTCTCTCTCCGTCTCTCTTTCTGTCTCTCTCCGTCTCTCTCTGTCTCTCTCCGTCTCCTTCTCTCTCTCTGTCTCTCTCTACATGGTCAAGGCCAGGATAAAGGAAGCTTTCAGTTATTTATTACTAGGCAATGAAAGATTTGGACAAATTCACAACCATGTGGTGGTGTTATGGGGGGGGGGGGTTGCTGTGTTGAACCACAGAGGACAAGCTGGGTTTTGCTGCAGAGCTCGCATAAAAGAGGTACTTACCTGTTTTTTTTGTTTTGTTTGTTTTTTAATGTTTTGAGTTGTTGTTGAATGATTATTTTTGGGATTGTTAAAAGACGCCTGTTGAGTGTTTGTAATTTGACAAATGTCTATATTTTAAAAAAAGATTTCAAGTCTGTTTTTTAATCATTTTTTTGTTAAATAAAGACTTGTTTTAAATTCAGTTCTCACACTCCATCTCTCTCGCTCTGTCTCTTTGTCTGTCTCTGTCTCTTTGTCTGTCTCTGTCTCTCTCGCTCTTTCTCTTTGTCTGTCTCTGTCTGTCTGTCTCTGTCTCTGTCTCTCTCGCTCTGTCTCTTTGTCTGTCTCTGTCTGTCGGTCTCTGTCTTGCTCTCTGTCTCTTTCTCTGTCTGTCTGTCTCTCTGTCTCTGTCTCGCTCTGTCTCTTTGTCTGTCTGTGTGTGTCTCTCTCTCCCTGTCTCTCTGTCTCTCTCGCTCTGTCTCTGTCTGTCTGTCTCTTCCTCTGTCTCTGTCTCTTTCTCTGTCTGTCTGTCTCTCTGTCTCTGTCTCTGTCTCGCTCTGTCTCTTTGTCTGTCTGTGTGTCTCTCTCTCTCCCTGTCTCCCTGTCTCTCTCGCTCTGTCTCTTTGTCTGTCTCTGTCTCTGTCTGTCTGTCTCTCCCTCTGTCTCTGTCTTGCTCTCTGTCTCTCTGTCTCTTTCTCTGTCTGTCTGTCTCTCTGTCTCTGTCTCGCTCTGTCTCTTTGTCTGTCTGTGTGTCTCTCTCTCTCCCTGTCTCTCTGTCTCTCTCGCTCTCTCTCTCTCGGAGCGGAAGTGCAAGTGAGGATGGAGTAGCAGCGTGTTGCTTCGGTATAAACGAATTTCTAAAGCGAGCTTTTTTTCTATCCGTCTTGTCCTTTTTTCATGTGCTTTTTTTTTTCTTTACCGCCCTCAGCGGGGCAATATGGCCGCTGTGGGAGGTGGGTGGACGGCGTTTGAAAAGTTGACACGCTGGCACGCGATTAAAGTGACTCCGGTGGTCAAATGCTCGGGTGGAGGGGTGCTGCCTCGCGGTGGGCGGACATGTGGGATGTGGAAGCATCAAATCAGCATCCAGGATGAACAGTGCTGTGGTCATGTTCCCCGATACTGTTGATAAAGCCACCCAGGTGGTGGACAGCGGTGTGGTGGTTAAGGACACGTTGACTCCCGTTCTGCCGCCGGCTAATCCTGCCACGAGAGTCACCATTTCTAATGTCCCCCCCCCCCCCCCGTTCATGAGGAATGCCGCTTTAGAGAAGGAGCTTGCAAGGTACGGACAGCTAGTGTCCCCTATAAAAATGGTCCCTACGGGTTGCAAGTCTCCTCACTTGAGACACGTTGTGTCCCATAGGAGACAAGGCTTCTTGATTCTGAGAGATGATGCGGAGGATTTGGATCCGAAGCTTAAGTTCAGGATCGACGAGCTTGACTACATTGTGTTTGTTCCATCCGGCATGATGAAATGTTTTGGCTGTGGGTCTGAGGGGCATTTAATAAGGTCTTGTCCCGGCAGGAGTGAGGGTAGGTCTGATCCTCAAGGGCCGCCTTCTTCTCCCGATGAGCGGCGCATCTCTGGCTGAAGACGGCGCTGCCGAGTCGGCACAGGGCAGGCAGGAGGCCGGGGAGCGAGGGGCAGGAGAAATAGACCAGGTGGTGGAACAGAAAGAGACCGAGGCTGGAGAACACAAGGACGACGGACGGACTGAGCAGGCAGGGGAGGAAGGTGGGCAGGCTGAGCAGGTTAAAAAAGATGATCACGACGAGGAGGTGACAGGACTTGAACAGGTGGAAGCTGATGGAAATGAAAACGGTGAGAACGGAGAGTGTAGCAAATGGGCCGGGCGAGATATGAATAGTGGTCGGAAGAAGCAAATACAGCAGACTCCTATTAGAGTGGCAGAGTCTGTACTTGAGGAAGAGGAAGAGATGTTGTTGGGTGGTGAAATAAAGTTAAAAAAAGTATACTAAAAGCAAGCCCACAGAGAGAAGACGGGAAAATGTAATAGCAAAGAGGGTTTCAAAAGGTAAAAAGCCGTCCTCCTCTTCATCTGAGGAGGACGCAGAAGAAAATGACTGTGGGTTAGTTTCCACTCCTCGTACACAGGCGGACACTGAAGGGAGCTATGCTTTCCTGAAAATCGGGAAGTTTTTACAGGTCACCAAGGGTTTGAGGGTGGTCAAGGTGGGAAATTACTTTCCAGACTTGCAGCTTTTTGTTGACTCAGTCAAATGTTTTATGAAACACGCAAGAGATTTGGAAGTAAACACGTTTACTGACCAGGAAATCTTCAGACTGGAAAAAAACTTGCACAGAAAGTGAACTTGCAACTCCTCGATGATGCTTAAGACGAATTTGGTCGACGAGTGTGTTGCACTGGGCGAGCTTCCTCTTACTGCTGCTGCAGGAGCCACTGATTCATGGAGCCAGGCTGGTAGTCCACGGCTGGTGCTCTCCAGGACTTTCCCAGAAACTGGTCTCCACCACGAGCATCACCCTACAGAGCAGAGCTTCTACACACACGTGGCCTTTTTTCCAGAACTGGGGGTGGTATTGTGCATAGTGGGAGGTGATGAAGATCTGTTTTTCTTTTTTTAATTTGTGTAATGAGGGAAAGTCCTGGCTGTATTACTGGCTTTGTTTCATTTTGTGTCTTTGGTATGTAAATTGTGTAAACTCAACATCCATTGCACGTTGTCCGTCTTGGGAGAGAGATCCCTCCTCTGTTGCTCTCCCTGAGATTTCTTCCTATTTTTTCTCCCTGTTAAAGGTTTTTTCTTTAGGGAGTTGTTCCTCATCCGATGCGAGGGTCTAAGGACAGGATGTTGTGTTGCTGCAAGCCCCGAGGCAAATTTTTGTTTTGTGTTGGGCTGTTTTATTTTGACTTTCTGTTTTTGCACATACTTGTTTAGGCTGCTCAATGGTATTTTTTTCCTGAAACTTTTGTTGTTGTTGTATATGAGCTGGATTATAAAGCGATGATTGTGTTTGAGTATCAGCTGTTGGACTGTAATGTATTCTGAATTAATGTACTGTAGCGAATTCGGGGGGCAGCCCGGGAACCGCCACAGCCAGGACGCGAACCCGTATAGTACCTTTTTAAAATCAAATCTCTATCTCTCTGCCTCTCTCTGTCTGTCTCTCTGTCTGTCTCTCTGTCTTGTTTCGCTCTCTGTCTCTGTCTGTCTGTCTATCTGTCTGTCTGTCGCTCTCTGTCTGTCTGTTTGTCTGTCTATCTATCTGTCTTGTCTCGCTCTCTGTCTGTCTGTCTGTCTGTCTGTCTGTCTGTCTGTCT
>NC_079213.1:108215355-108262855 GCF_029633865.1 Lampris incognitus
AACTGGACACAGAAAGCACCGGGGACGGCCTGGGGTTCGAGCCCAGGACCTTCTTGCTGTGAGGCAACAGCGCTGACCAGTGGGCCACCGCGCCACCCTGTATATATGATGCATAGCATCTAGTTTCAGGAGGCCAGACGGTGTTCTGCACTTAATAACGAGAACACCTGTATACGTCCGGCCTTGTGAGACTGCACGTCGGAGTGTCACATCACATCCTGTCTGTCACCTGCATCCAGTGTGTTTCCAGATATTGACAAATGGGGACGGAGCTGAGGAGGATTGTCCATGTTAGTACCGTTAGATCAGGTACGGTTAACTTTCGGTGTGGTTTAGGTCAGGGTGAGGATCTGGGAGGCCAGTAACTAAGCGTTATTATAATATTATCATAAGCATGTTGCATGTAGATCTGAGCAGATGTCTTAAATTACGTCCTCATTCATCAATACGCTGACGTGTCGTACGGACGTGATGGAAAGTTGTCAATCACCGAATTTCGGGACCTCCAAATAAGTTGTGTGCCAATGTTTTGTCTGTGAGACTGGGCTCTGGATTAAAGGACGGAGAACCTAATGGACACGAAAGAAGTGAAAAAAGAAGTAGAAAAATTCTGGAAATTCAAAATGTCACCGATCAGCAGCCTTTCGTGAGGTTTCCCAGACGCGTTATAGCGGCGGTGCCCTGCTGAGGCCCGTACGGTTCATTATGTCGCCCAGTGGTGTCCTTTACATGTCTTATACAACCCACACTTCACCCTCAGCCCAGATGGGAGGCGCCGTCAGAGAGCTGAACCCAACCGCCTGGCTTTAAAATGGTGTAACAGGTATAATCAGTATAATTGGCTATAGGTTGCATTTGTATTTTTTTTTAGCTTTGCCCAATTATGATTTTTTTAGGCGCCATGAAGTGTTACCGGTCATTTTCCACCCAGCTGGACCCACGGCTCATTGATAACCAATCATGCAGCCACTAAATCCTGCCAGTCTATCGGCTTGGTCTGCTTCGTGTTTCCCTGTCAGTACAGATAGTTTGTCCCTTCTCTTCATCTTTTACCTATTGAATGTTTTTTTTTTGGATGTCACGGATTGTTTTTATTGTCAATGTGTATTTTTAACTTCCGGCCAGGGGACTGAAGATGAAAAGTGGCATTTATTTATTTATTTATTTCCAGTTTTCCCCCTTATCCCACCTGATTAACCCAATGGCATATGGCCGGAACTCTTGTCGAATACCTCCCCTGGCTCACGTTTCCACAGGAAGGAGATAGCCGTAACACCAGCTCCCTTCAAACTCGTGGCGGCTGCTCTCGCTAGTTTACACGCTGAGGCCTCCTCGCATGGATTGCATCACCTTCAGGCCGCGAAGGAGGCGTAGGGAGAATGCTTTCGGTCGCTTGGCTGCAGGTGCCCGGATGGGCCAGAGGGGTCGCTGGAGAACGACGAGTCCCCCAACACTACACCGATCTACACCCGCTATCCCTCGGGTAAGGGTGGCCCTAATGAAGGCCTTACCCCGTGGCTCCGGCCGTGAGCGGTTACGGCGAGTCTGGGATACGAACCTCCCAGCCACGTGGCGAGCGGGCTGCAAGAACGGCGGTTTGATCCGCTCGGCCGTCAGAGCGGCCCGAAGAACAGCCTTTTTGGTAAACTATGGCGCATTAATAGAAATGTTTAGGGCGTTAGGGTGGCGTAGTGGTGTATTCCGTTGCCTAGCAGCACGGGGATCGCCAGTTCGAATCCCCGTGTTACCTCCGGCTTGGTCGGGCGTCCCCACAGACGCAACTGGCCGTGTCTGCGGGTGGGAAGCCGGATGTGGGTACGTGTCCTGGTCGCTGCACTAGTCCCGACTGGTCAGTCGGGGCGCCTGTCCGGGGGAGGGGGGGTAGCGTGACCCTCCCACGCGCTACCCCCCCACGCGCTACATCCTCCTGGCGAAACTCCTCACTGCCAGGTGAAAAGAAGCGGCTGGCGACTCCACGTGTATGGGAGGAGACGTGGTAGTCTGCAGCCCTCCCCGGATCGGCAGAGGGGGCGGGACAGCGACCGGGGCAGCTCAGAAGAATGGGGTGATTGGTTGGGTACAGTTGGGGAGAAGAGGGGGAGGGGGGGGGGAGAAATGTTTTTAATGTGCATAAATGTCAAATAAAGTAATATCTAGTTAGATTAATGAAAGCATTCAAACTCGTTAGGGCTGGTTAAGAAGGGCCGGGTGGTCTTGGGCTCCGGTCCATCAAGGTCACGGAGCTGTGGGGATGGTAGTGCACCATCCATCTGGAGGCTGTTAGAGTGATGAGTGTCTGCGGTTTTTTTTTTTGTTTTTTTCTTTCCCGGGAATGCTGGACGGGAGACGTTCCACTCTCTGGGTTCCATCACAGATGAGTCCTGGTCCGACAACGGAGAGAGGACAGTTGGAGTAACGGGGGGGCGGCGGCGGGGGGGGGGGGCTGTCATATCAGCACCCTCTTTCACATCTTGTCAGAGTTGTCCTGCTTTGCCCCCATCAGTACCCAGGGCCTCTCCCTCCCTCTCTTCGCTGCTCAGTCTAGCTGTGAAGAGACTGCCTTTCATTATGGTCGGTGTGTGGGTGTGTTTTTGTGTGGCACACAAGTGTGTGTGTGTGCATCTGGACATGTGCATTCGCATTCTGGCAAATATTCCCATTCTATAGTTTCAGTTCAGGGAAGGCTGCAATCCCCCGTTCTTATGTAACCTCCATCTCTCTCTCTCTCTTTGTCTGTCCCGCTTCCTTCCATTTCGTCTTTATTTCTCCCCCAGCCGCCTATCCCGCCGATGGTGACGGATCAAGAATTGCGGCAATAATTGTAGAGTAGGAGGAAGAGGAAGAGGAAGAGGAGGGTAGCTTCAACAGTCATCAGGGTAGAGCGGATGTTTTCGCCGCTCCTCATCTCTTACCAAGCACCACTCAGCTTCCTGCCTAACAGCTCTCACACGCGACCTTCGGGGCACTTCCTTCCGCAATCGACTAATCAAACTCCTTTCAGAGAGCTCCTCATCAGGAACTCTCCGCGTTTGGCTCACACAAGAAGAGGAAAGTTGGCGGAGTGGTGGATAATATATGTTGGAGGTGGAGACCCGTGAGTCATACAAGCTCAGGCCGGATTTTAAAGCGGGCTGATGAGCGACAGTCCTCGGATCCATAAGCGGTTCCGTTCATTTCGGCGCCTCGCTTTAAAGCTTCTTTGGGTATCCCTGTGAATTTATGGACCCACACATCCACCGCCACTTTGAAGCCATACCAGACACACAAACTATAGACCAGAAATGGTTTCAGTTGGAGTACGGCCAAAGCATTTATCTATGCAGAAACATTAGAGTATCGCAAGAAGCCCTACATTTATACATTTATATAAATATTAAATATTATATTATATATTATTTATACAGATCCAGCTGTCCGATAGCAATATCTGTTAATAGCAATACCTATCAGTTATCCAGCTGACTGAATAATTGACAGATATTGCTAGCAAAATACTGTATAATTGACAGCTATTGCTAGCAAAATACTGTATAATTCATGGATATTGCTAGCAAAATACTGTATAATTGACAGATATTGCTAAATTGACGGATATTGCTAGCAAAATACTGTATAATTGATGGATATTGCCAGCAAAATACTGTATAATTGACAGATATTGCTAAATTGACAGATATTGCTAGCAAAATACTGTATAATTGACGGATATTGCTTGCAAAATACTGTATAATTGATGGATATTGCTAGCAAAATACTGTATAATTGACAGATATTGCTAAATTGACAGATATTGCTAGCAAAATACTGTATAATTGACGGATATTGCTAGCAAAATACTGTATAATTGACGGATATTGCTAGCAAAATACTGTATAATTGACAGATATTGCTAGCAAAATACTATATAATTGACAGATATTGCTAAATTGACAGATATTGCTAGCAAAATACTGTATAATTGACAGATATTGTTGGCAAAATACATAGCAATGAAAGTTTCAGCATTGTAATTTTCCATATGCAGGCGTACTCTTACATAGCAAGTGAAGGCAGGGCTATCAATACCATGTCATGCGTGGGGAGGTTTCGCTCGATTGTGATAACACCAGCTACGCAGGCACACCGAAAGTTTAATTCAGCCTCCATAGCATTTCGAGTGTGGCTTCGTGTCCTCTGTATTAATCTGTGGCGCAATTTGCGGCCATACTAATTTCCAATTAAGTCTTATATGTTAATGGGGAGCATTTAAAGCTAGTCTGGGAGAGAAAGTCAATGGTGGGTTTTAGGTAGCTGACACAAAGCTGCACTCGGCACTTGATTTAGGCATTAATTATTCTAATGAAAGTGAAATTTTCATTGTATTCTTTTAAGGTCAAACCAAGCTACAGGCACACACAAATTCAGAAGAAGAAGAAGAAGAAAATTAATTAATTATATTCCAGTCTGAAAGAGGTGGAATGTCATTTGCTCATCAGGATGAGCCTTTCTCGTGACCTTGCTGGTCAGGTTTACCTCTGTTTCCTGTTTTTTTCGCCTGATGATATTACCTCCAAATGAAATTGTATTCTCAGAAAGTGCACTCATCTCCCCAGCATCTTATTAGTCATCATCCATTCTTGGTATACAATATCAACAAACATAAAAACAATAAACACAAACTTTTTTTCTTTAATATCCCCCCCCCCCCAAATGTACCCGTCCAATTGCCCCAATCTTCCAAGCCGTACCGGTCGCTGCTCCACCCCCTCTGCTGATCCGGGGAGGGCTACAGACTACCACATGCCTCCTCCCATACATGTGGAGTCGCCAGCCACTTCTTTTCACCCGACAGTGAGGTGTTTCGCCAGGGGGACGTAGCGCGTGGGAGGATCACACTATTCCCCCTCCCCCGAACAGGTGCCCCGACCAACCAGAGGAGGCGCTAGTGCAGCGACCAGGACACATACCCACATTCGGCTTCCCACCCGCAGACACGGCCAATTGTGTCTGTAGGGACAGCCGATCCCCGAGACGGGGATTCGAACCGGCGATCCCTGTGTTGGTCGGCGACAGAATAGACCACCACGCCACCCGGAGGCCCCAAATGCAACATTTTTGATTTCCTTTTATTCTCACCTCTCAAACAACTGTATCTCGATAGGGCTTGGTTGAGGATGATGGCCTTTAATCAGTCCATGGAGTAATGAATTCTGTAATTAGGGTATTTCGGCAGGAGGTTCTGGTCACTGAACTTATCACCAGCTATACAATAAAGGCTGCGACAACAGCCACAATGTCATGACTTTGAATCCTGCTCCCACAACCGGTTTCATGTCCGTCCCGTCTCTATCCGGTTCTTCCCGACTGTGACGTGGTTCTTCGACGTTTTGATGGACATTCATTTGGAAGCAGACGCGGTGGCTGTTCCCTGTTAAGTAAAACACTTAACGAAATGCTCCTCTTGCACAAACCGAGGTCTTCCTGCCCGTTTGTGTCTCTGGTCAAATCGCTGGTCCATTTCCTTTTGTTTTGTTGTTTTTTTTCCTAATGTGGCTTTTAGAGGCAGCTTGCACTGTAGAATATTGCATTACCGTTCACTGCTGGTCATCTTACTTTGTTTTTTTTTATGGTTCACTCCCTTCACCTGCTGGTCCAGTTTGGACCTAACATCAACTAAATTCAATCTAATTATCCTCTGTTTCTTTTAGGAAGTTGTACTAAATGTGTGTGTGTGTGTACAGCACTTTCCGTACCAAGAGCTCCCCTTAAATATTAAAGCTTGAAGAAAATGTGCACTTAGTTCTGCTCTCATTACCTCCCTTTGCCTCTCATGCAATCAGCGTCTAATGATGTCATTAACTAGAGGCCCTTCTTGAAAATACTCACATAGTCCTGTAGTATGTTTTCCTGTGTCCTACAGGATATATTTAAACCACAACGTCCCGGCCTTGATCGTGCCATTATAACTCCTTTTCCGTCTCCTGACACGCTTTTCTCTGTGTGCTTTGCGCTTACCTTAGTTTGTTTTCGGTATCAACGCCTCCCCTTCACCTCCACGTTGAGTCCCGGTCTCACAGCAAACAGACTTAGGAATAGGATAGCTGTTGATTCCTGAACTGCTTGCAACCGCAACTACCGACTGGCAATTAACTGTTCCTAAGATCCCAGCCTGGAGCTGTATTCCAGCACCACACAGACGTTCCCCCAGTAGTCTATCAAACAAGTGCTGAAATGGCCAGAAAATAATCATAAAAAGTTACTATCTTATGGGGGTGGTACGGCAGACTAGCATAGCTGAGGTTCACTCAACCCACAGTGTTGCCTCTGGCTTGGCTAGGCCTTGCAAAGGGGTCCAGTTTTTGCATTGGTCCTCGTAAGGAGAGCTATAGGGTAACATGTAGATATGTAATATACGCCCACAATATGTAAAAAAGGAACCCAACAAAAACAATGAATATCCACCAAATGTGACCCAGTGTCCAACCTAAGATTTGTTTCATTATTTTACGGAGGCTACAGCATTATGTTTAATCTGAAGTTTCTCAACCAAAAAAAAAAAACACACAATTACAAGTTGTCTAAATAAATACACACGGTTGCAACTATTAAAGATGAACTGCAGAGGTTTTGGCCACTAATAACGCTGCTCGTTAAATTGTTTTCCTGTGCCATTACAAAAACTCTAAAATCACAGGACTTCAGAAATTCAGATGTAAACACCGGAGCCTTGTCATGTTAACACTGTAGCCTTATGAATATTAAAAATTAAGGTTTTCCAGACATCTTAGATGGAACAGACTTGGCATAGTCGGTGGGATCTAACAACATATTTATTCTACGTGTGCACGAAAGTATGAACGGAAACTAACCTTCGCTGCATATCAGCTTTAAGCCACATTCAGTTTAAGCAAGACAACGCAATCGCAACTGTTGCATCCAATTTTATCAAACAACACAGTTTAAGCCATGGCTGCTAATCAAAACGGTCATAGATATTTAATAATGTGTCACCAAAACAATGGCAATCGCCAGTCAAATGTGATCACCGGTGTCTAACTTCCCGAGAGAATGATGTCATTTCCTGTTTTGAGTGTGGCATTGTGCCAAGAGTGGAGATTGTTCTGACACTGCAGATCTACAGCCAGCTGGTGTAATGGTACACACGGTTCACACCACGGTTCGGTACAAGCTTGGTACAACAAATATGTGTTGGCATGTTTGATGTGTTTCCGCACACATACCCTACAACTGCCAGACAACACTGACACACACACCAGCTTCGCGCGATCCACCACTCGCTCTCCATTGCTGTCGTAGTTAACTGGGAACCTGAAAATTTCCCACACTGCTGATTTGAAAGAAGCAGGCGGGCCTTTTAGCTCCTGTGTGTCATTTAACCTTGCCACACACACATTTAACCTTGCTCAATCAGCTTGAGCTAAGCTTAGCATGGCATGTTGCTAACTTGCTAACAGCTCAAGGTTTCTGGGTGGAGCTTGTGCTTGAGAAATTTGGTTTTGCATTAGGTTCATCAATCTTTGCATATAGGCTGCAGCGTATTCGCCGTACGACTGCATGCACCGAACCGTTACGTCCGTACGGTGACCGTTCTGGACGAGTACGTGTACCGTTACACCCCTGACAGCCAGACCTGACTGGCCTGACCCTGCCATTGAAATGGGCAACTTTATGAATCGGGCACCTGTACGGCTGTGGGCGAATCTGTGGCAAATAGTGTGATGTTTCATCCATCCATCCATTACCCAAGCCACTTATCCGAATCGGTTTGCGGGATGCTGGAGCCTATCCCAGCAGTCATTGGGCGGCAGCCGGGGAGCCACCCTGGACAGGCCGCCAGTCCATCACAGGGCTGTCACATTCACACCTGGGGACAATTTTAGTACGGCCAATTCACCTGACCTACATGTCTTTGGACTGTGGGAGGAAACTGGAGCACCCGGAGGAAACCCACGCAGACACGGGGAGAACATGCAAACTCTACACAGAAGACGACCTGGGATGACCCCCCCCCCCCAAGGTTGGACAACCGTGGGGTTTGAACCCACGACCTTCTTGCTGTGAGGCGACCGCGCTAACCACTGTGCCACTGTGCCGCCGTGATGTTCCCATCAGGTGAAAAGATGTAGTCATCTGGTTCAAGGTATATTGGCGGACATACGTGGAGGCCTGAACTCACCCCACCCACCGTAAGGGGTGTGCATTGTTGAAACCTTGGGACAACAGGGAATTCATATGAAATTAGTATGCCAAATTCATATGAAAAGAGAACCCCCCCCCCCCCGCCCAGAAAATACAAAAAAGAATTACCTTTCAAAGACAGACTCTATCTTTGTGCACAGTAGAGTCTGTCTTCAAAGCGAATGAAAGTCAAAATGTTCGTATCCTCTACTGTGTTTATCAGGTGAGTAGGGCACGAGTGATTTTTTTCTCTTACATCCAAGAGACACAAAATATTTTCATTTCTCCAGCTTACGTCTTCAGTGCCCTTGGATTTGAGTTTGCAACGAGGAAAGAAAAAGAAAAGTAAAGTAAAACTGCACGTGATACGATTTCCATGTGACAGTCCGATTTGCCAACACGAGCATCTGTGCTGTTGTCAAAAATACACAGCTTGGAGCTGTTGCGTTGACGGTGAGTACGAGTCTTTGTGAGCTTTTGAAAACGCCGGTTTGAAGTGGTGCTAACGGTTCTGAACTAGATCACACACCCCGTACATCCCGGGTCCTTCCGCTGCCAGCTTTCCCATCTTTTCTAATTAATTCTCCGAGGAGCCTCACACACCTGCGGGGGCCAAGCGAACTCTGCTCCCTTGTTTCTGGGTTCGGGAGACAGTAATGGATGTTCGCCTGCACAAAAAGAACTGTCCCTGGGTCACGGGGATGGAACACATTATAGGAAAGCCAGAGGCTCAGCGGTACCCCTTTTAAATTGCCCACCCCACACTGTTGGATACAGAGTTTCCGTTCTGACCATTCTCATTTGGCGGCCAGTTGTTTCCAATCGATGACCTCAGCGCCTCGCCGAAGAAGCGGGGTCTTTTCACTGTCAAACTCTGCCGGCGCCCTGTTCCCCATTCCAGCTGGATCAGTGTGAAACAGCAAGGTAGAGAGGGAAATGTCTAAAATTAGATGGCCAGACAGGCTTTCACCTATCTCTGGCAAGGAGAGCTGCCCGAGGTGGACGAGAGGGCCTGAGGAGAGGCTATGCTCTCCACTGGATAAAACTCAGCACGAGCTCCTCCTTCCACACTCACACTCACACCATATCCTGTCAGGACTCATCCACACTCTCAGCCGCGGCTTGTAATTGCCTTACAAGGCTGGTTACAGAGAGCTGGCCTATTAGGGGAGCACCAGAGTGGAACATAACATTTTCAGTTTCAATTAGAACTATGAGGGCATGCATAATGCACCGGGGATGTTTGCTCCCCTCGGAGTGGTGAATTGATGAACTCATGCTAAGGAAAAAGATGCTCCGGTCGCTCGAGAGCAGAGCCGCAACTGCTCGGATGACCCTTTCCACGGCACGCCGGCGCCGGCTTCGTCAGTCCCGGCCGAGCAAGACTGTGTGCGTTCCTGTGTGGAGACACAACTTAAAGTAATTGTTATTGTCTTGGTGTGAGGGAGAGAGAGAGAGAGAGAGGGAGGGAGGAGTGTGAGTAAGCAATAAAGAAAGCAAGGGAGCAAATCGAGGAGTCCGGGAGTGAGGAAGGAGATTTAAACCAGTCTATCAGAGCATGAACGGGGCGAGCATGGCATGAACTCAGGCAGGGAAACAGAACGGGAGAGCGACGCCGCTTTCTAACACGGGAAACCTCTTTCGGGGTCGCTCGCCGTCGTCTCGCACGACTGTGAGATGGTGTGACGTGTGAATACGTTGGTGAAATGCGTGGCCGGAGCAGCGGGTGGGCAGGACAACACAATGCCGCTTGTATTGTGTGCGTGGGAAGGCGTGCGTCCTCTTGGCAAAGAGGGCTTACATGCAACGTTCTGCAGGTTGGAAATGGACACGACTGTTTATTTTGAACGAAACCGTGTATTGTTTAAAGACCGAGATGCTCGCCTTGAAGGGAGCCCGTCTGGAAAAAAGTCCCACGTTCGAACAAAAATGAATGGGGAAAAAAAAGGAAAAAAGAAAGAATCATACCTCATCAGTTTTTAAAACGCCTTAAAACTGAGACGTGCCACTAATGGATGTTTGCCAAACCCACTATCAGGAGAAGCAGAAGCGCCGTTAATTATCTATAAACTACTAGCGCTCATTAAAAGTCTGATGGACGTGTACAACCGTCCCCAAGGGGAGACGTTTTTTTTTTTTCTTTTTTTTTTTTCAGGCCTCTGCAGAGGATGTATAGTTTACAGCAGCGCTCACCTTAATGAATAATGCCATGAATATAAAGATGATGCTGTGGTAGTAAAACAGAAAAGGAAAAAAAAAAAAGAAGAAGTCCTTGCATAAAAATTTTATGGACTTGCGTAATAGCGGGTTTGATTAAATACAAATGTCTAACTGCTCCCCTCTGTGCTCTGCAGGTCACCGCTTCCTCCCGTTTTGGCAGACGGCACCTCTGAGCTGCCAACCTCTGCATCCCTGCATCCCTTCAGCCTGCCAGTTAACTAACTCTGCGGCCCTCCCCCCCCCTCCCCTCCTCCTCCCCTCCCCCACCTGTCGGGCCTCCGAGCCAAACGCTGCCGCCGCAGCCCCGCCGCCTCGGCCGTCGGCTGTAGAACACAATGTTCGCTCTGTCTCTTAGTCAATCTCCTTCTCTTCCCTTTGTCCTTCTGTCTCTCTCTGTAAACCCTCTTCTGTCTGTCTCGCTTGTCCCCCCCTCTTCGCCCCGTCTCACCGTCCCTCGCTTTCTCTCAAAATAAATACCCACAAACTGCCCTTCAATTTAGAATTGAAGGTCCACCCCCTCCCCCCCCCACACACACACACATACATATTCTTGTACTGCTATCTTTGTGAGGACCCCTCATTGACTACATGTATCCCTTTGCCCAAGTTCAAACCCTAAAGTGAGGACCTGCCACCATATCGCCACCTTGCAAAGGTGTCCTCAGTCTGATTTGTTAAAAACTCACAAAGAAGTACGAGAAAACGCGCACATTCACTCGGTTTGAGTTACGTTTGAACTGCCGCAAGCAGACAACAGTGAGTCACCCTGAGAATGACAAGACAACTCTAGCAGGTTCATCCTGCAGCGATGCCAAGCTCTCCGTGTGTGGCCATGCATGCGAGTGTGTGTGTGTGTGTGTGTTAACGCGAGAGGTCAGACTAAAGACAAGTGTGGCCGTGTGTCCGCCTGAGCAAGAGCAAAAGAGACAAGAAGGGACAAGTCATTTTCTTGAACCATTCCCCCATTAAACGCCTTATTTTCAGTGCACTCGCCCCGGAATTGCACTGTTTTCCTTTCTAAGCGGCGCCCTGGCACTGCGGAGGCTAACACAAAAACCGTGAGCGGTGGGAACCAGCGGCAGGTGAGTGCAATCGAACGCCCGCCCCCCGAGATGCAGCGGCTAAAACCCCACCATTTTGTTTGGCTGGTTTCTGATTAATTTCCCTCCTGGCCTGTGGACTATAACCTCTGCGGGGCACCTACTAGATTCGTGTTGTTGACATCCGTCTTGTTTATGTTCATCCTTATGTTCGTTTATGTCCTATTGTTTGCTTCCCTTTTACACCAACATAAGGTGTGTGTGTGTGGGGGGGGGGGGTCAGGGGCTGTTGTCTAGTCAGGTCTCTAATGGTTTAAATGACCTTCCCTTGACCTTCTCTGAGAGCCGGCCTGGCTGCTCATTGTGTTTCGGCTTTGCGAGTCAAGCATCACTCGGATTCCCCGTAGGTCAAACATTCAATATTCCAGGGGTCACAAGGTCAATGAACATGGATAAGCTCTCAGTTCAGACTGGATTTCCTGAAGGCTAGGTTGTTGTAAGCCACTAGAATAACAGTTCTGTGGCTTTTGAAAGGCAATATGGCCGATGGGCATATTGCATGTGGCGTAGGTGGGGTTTGGGTATTGGTGCGGATGCAGGTGGAAGGAGCGGTTTACCTGGGCATTGAGGAGCACCTGTTTGAGTCTAACCTCCCTGCCTATATGATAGTTTGTGTGTCAGCATGCAGAGAACAGAGCCGGGAGAATTGCTGACATGCCGGTCCATTGGAGTATTTTATCACCAAGACTGGTTTAAACTGTTGTTCTCCTCGCTACAGACTTTGACGGACTCTAATTTGCCTGCAAGGAAATCAATAACTGTGTACCATTCTGCTCCAAGAACTGCTTTGTTGAGTACATATTATAAGTGGGCATATTTCTAGCATGCCTTTCCTAAGAAGAGTCTAAACCTTGCGAGTACATTTACGTGCAAGCAAGAAATCTGATTATTTGCAGTTCTCAGTTCATGCCAATATTGCAGTTATTGCGTACACACGGATATTGGTAATGTGATTACTCTGATAGCCGCATCTACACAATTCTCTGTACAATCTATGTGTGTTCAACAGAGATTTCTTATTAACTACTTCTATCCATCTCTCCGCCCTTTATCCTGCGTATTGACTTCCAGCCACATTAACCCGCCCTTAGTTTTATTTTTGGCGTTACGACGATTATCAGCTGACAACAGCGTTTATTTTGGTATTCAGAACAAGTGAAAGCAGGTGGCATTTGCATTAGCTTGTATCTTTATTGAGCATTTCAGGTCTTAGATCGTGGAAAGCAGGTAAAAGCCTTCACATGACCACTTCATCGCGGTAATACCATAATCGGGGTAAAATCGGCATTTTAGTGGGCATGTAAATGCGCCCAGTGTACAGAATTTCAGGTGGGTTACCAGCATTGTTTATTGAGTTTGTATTGACCCCTGAGGGATAACATTAAATTCCTCTTTTGAGGGCTGAGTTAAAAGGTGCTTAATCCCTGTTTCAAGTCTCAAACCATACACGAGTCTCACAGGTGAGCTTAAGGGATTCTGCCTCTGGCTCCCTGTCTGAAGACTCTCATAACTGTTGTCCAACCAAACAGGTCAGCGGCTGTATTCATGACGCACCTTAAGGCTAAAAGTAGCTCCTAACTGGCCGATTTAGGAGTAGATCCTAAAAAATAATGGATGTGTCACTCTTAATTGTAAGACTGTTAAGAGTTTTTTAGCTGAGAGAATATTAGCTCTAAAACTAGTTCCTGAACCTGCAAAATGTTAGGAGTAGTCACTAAAACAGCTGCCGCTGTCGGACTAGAAGCTGTCTCAGGTCCATATTTACCTTTCATTGTTTCCTCCTTTCAATTCTTTCCTTTCATCAAGTTGTGAAAGAAGTAAAAGATGGTCTTGCATCCAGTTTGGGTTCTGTTTCTGTGGCAATATGTTGGGCTTGTTTCCATCAGCCATGGTCATTTTACACTATTAATGAAAAGGCTGCATTTAAAAACCTATATAGCCAGCAGCCAATAACTATTAAGGAGGTGCTATACGTGTACGAGACTGTACCGATTGCCCGAAAATGAAGCCTACTTGATCAAGTCAGTGTTCTGTTTTTGATTTCCTGTATATAATCATATATGTACTTCGTGTATGTAATCAGTGGCACTTACATTTCCTTTAGAAATAAACTCTTTATTTGACCGTCTTTGTGCATGCTCAATAATCCAGGTAAGAAAATGACAGAAAGTTGAATCAGTTCATCCGGACACGTTTATTGAGAGAAAAGTTTCATTTAGATGAGTGATGAAACGTTTCTCTCAATAAGCATATCCAGATGTGAACTGATTCAACTTTCTGTGATCATTATGTGACTATGGCAACATGATTTGTGCCTCCCTCCATTGCATAGTTTACTTTATAGTCTGCTGTAAGTTGTTCACGTCTTGACAATTGGGAGCATTCAAACAAATGTCCAGACTCGATCTCAATCTCGCCTCTCTTGCTTTGTCTCCAAATTGTCCAACCTGAGCTGTCCCTCTAATATACTCATTCCCAATCCTGTCCATCTTCGTCACCCCCAACAACAATCTTAGCATCTTCAAGTCTGCCAGCTCCGCCTCCTGTCTTTTTGTCAGTGCCACCGTCTCCAAACCGTAGAACATAACTGGTCTCACTATCATCTTGTAAACCTTCCCTTTAACTTTTGCTGGTACCCTCCTGTCCCAAATCACTCTTGACGCTCTTCTCCACCCACTCCACCCTGTACGCACTCTCTTCTTCACCTCTTCCGCTATCCCTGCTACTTTGAACAGTTGACCCCAAGTATTTAAACTCATCAACCTTTGCCACCTCTACTCCTTGCATCCTCACCATTCCGCTGTCCTCCCTCTCATTCATGTATTACATCTTGCGCCAAGTCACTTTAATTCCTCTTCTCTCCACTACATACCTCCACATCTCCAGGTTCTCCTCAACCTGCTCCGTGCTCTCACTACAGATCCCGATGTCATCCATGAACATCATACTCCACGGAGACTTCTGCCTGGGCTCATCTGTCAACCTGTCTACCACCATTGCACACAAGAAAGGGCTCAGAGTCGACCCTTGGTGTAATCCCACCTCGACCTTGAACCCATCTGTCACTCCTACACTTCTGCACACCTCACCACTGTCATGCTGCCCTCATACATATCCTGAACCATTCCTACATACTTCTCTGCCAGTCCCGACATCCTCATACAATTCCACACCTCCTCTCTCGGCACCCTGTTATATGCATTCTTTAAATCCACAAAGACACAATGCAACTTCTTCTGACTTTCTCTATACTTCTCCATCAACACTCTCAAAACAAACATCGCATCTGTAGTGCACTTTCCTGGCGTGAAACCATACTGCTGCTCGCTGATCATCACCTCTCCTCCTAACCCAGCTTCCACAAGTCTTTACCATAACTTCATGCTGTGGCTGATCAACTTCATACCTCTGTAGTTGCTACAGCTCTGCACATCACCCTTAATCTTGAAAAACGGTACCAGTGCACTTGTGTTAAACAGTCTAGTTAAAAACTCCACTGCCATCTCTCCTAAACATCTCCATGCCTCCACAGGTATGTCATCTGGACCAACTGCCTTTCCACTCCTCATCCTCTTCATGGCAGCCCTCACTTCATCCTTGCTAATCCACCACACTTCCCGATTCACCATCTCCACAATATTCAAACTTCTCTTTCTCATTTTCTTCATTCATCAGTTCCTCAAAGTGCTTCTTCCACCTTCTCAACACACTCTTTGCTTGTCAGCACATTTCACTCTCTATCCTTCGTCACGCTAACCTGCTGCACATCCTCCCCAGCTTGCTCCCTCTGTCTAGCCAATCTGTGCAAGTCCTTTTATCCTTCCTTAGTGTCTAACCTCTCATACAACTTGCCATACGCTTTTTACTTTGCCTTCGCCACCTGTCTCTTCTCCTTATGCCGCATCTCCTTGTACTCCTGTCTATTTACTTCATCCCTCTGACTATTCCACTTCTTCTTCGCCAACCTCTTCCTCCGTGTACTTTCCTGTACATTGTTATTTCACCACTAAGTCGCTTTGTATTCCTTCCTCTGTCCAGGTGACACACAAAGTACCTTCCTAGCTGTCTTCCTCACCATTTCTACAGTAGTTGCCCAGCCATCTGGCAACTTGTCACTGCCACCCTCTGCCTGTGTTAGGTCCACCCTGAACTCCACACAACAGTCTTCCTTCTTCAACTTCCACCATTTGATCCTTGGCTCTGCCTTCACTCGCTTCCTCTTCTTGATCTCCAAAGTCATCCTACAGACCACCATCTGATGCTGCCTAGCTACGTTCTCCCCTGTCACCACCTTGCAGTCTCCTGTCTCTTTCAGATTGCACCTCCTGCATAAGATATAGTCCACCTGTGTGCAACTTCCTCCCCTCTTACACGCCACCCTGTGTTCCTCCCTCTTCTTGAAATACGTATTCACCGCAGCCATTTCCAACCTTTTTGCAAAATCCACCACCTTCCACATTCCTCTTCTTGACACCATACCTACCCATCACCTCCTCATCACCTCTGTTCATTACCCCAACATGCCCATTGAAGTCCACTCCAATCACCAATCTCTCCTCCTTGGGTACACTCTCAACCACTTCATCCAACTCACTCCAGAATTCTTCTTTCTCTTCCATCTCACACCCAACTTGCGGGGCATATGCACTGACAACATTCATCGTCACACCTTCTTTTTCCAGCTTCGTACTCATCACTCTGTCCGACACTGTCTTCACCTCATTCTTGACATACTCTTCCTTCAGAATTACCCCTTTCCATTTATCCCATCCGTACCATGGTTGAAGAGTTTGAACTCGCCTCCAATGCTCCTGGCCTTACTCCCCTTCCACCTGGTCTCTTGCACACACAGTACATTTACCTTCCTTCTCTCCCATCATATCAGCCAGCTCTCTCCCTTCACCTGTAATAATGCCATCATTAAAATTCCAACTCTGTCCTCCACACTCCTACCCTTCCTCCTCTCCTGCTGCCACTGGTGCCTTTCCCCTCTTTCTCCTTCACCCAACAGTAGCATAGTTTCTGCTGGCCAACAGTACTGGTGGCGGTCATTGGTAACCCGGGCCTTGACCGATCTGTTATGGAAATTTGATTTATTGTCCGCACATTTGATCTGGCAAAGGTTTTATGCCGGTCGCCCTTCCTGATGCAACCCTCCCCATTTATCTGGGCTTGGGGCCGACACTAGCAGTGCTCTTGCTTGTGCATCCCCATGGCTGGTTTATACTATACAGTTACATAATGTTTGTCAAAACTTTGTCAGATAATGACAGTTTGCACCCACACACTTCAAGGATACAGGTGCCTGCATAAACATGAGCTCCCCAGCAGGCCGTGGGTTCCTAGTTGAGAGGAAGAGCTTAATGCATTTTCCATCTTTTCTTTTTAATCTTTCAGCTACAGCTAAAGAAATGTAGACAGACCTAAAGACACACCTGGGAGTCCATAGTTTATATAGGTAAATAAACGACTACACTTTAGGTGAGTAAAGCCAACGGCAGTGTTGTGGGATGCAAATTGAGTTGATAGAGAGAGCAGTGGTCAGACGCTAGAGAGTTCTCTGAAGAATGAGACAATTAACATCTTTGCCGGTTTAACCGGTTTTCTTAATTGATTTTGTTGTTCATGTAGAGTGGGGTCAAACATTCTGGTCCTCTTTTGTCCTTCCTGATTCTCTGTGTCAACTGATGCCACCATCGCTTTTGTGTTTTGCACAGACAGGCACAAACTCAATGACAGCATACACACCATACCTACCACTCTGAATGACACAAATATGTGTTCCTACTTTTTACTCATGCGCTCACATTCATATATATTATATTGTCCACACACACACACACACACACACACACAAACGAGCACTGGAGTGGAGAAGGTTTCAGCCACCGCGCAGTCCATCCAGACACCCACGTCATCAAAGTAGCCCCGAAGGCAGCCATAGAGAAGAAAGCCACTTTATTTTTGTCATTGTACAGGTTACAACGAAATTTGTTCTCTGCCCGGGGACCAACTCCAGTTGCCTTGTTCAGGGTCACAGGCAGGAGTATTGACCCTAACATGCATGTCTTTTTGAGCCCAGAGGCCATTTCTTACCCGAGGGAGGAGCCAATGCAACTGGGAGGATCACGCCTATCCCGAGCAGACAGGGTGAGTTGGGAGTGCAAGGGACGCTGCCTATACTGTGGGGAACCCGGTTACCATCACTCTGTGTGTCTGAAGCTGTTGGCCTCGCAGGTGATCAGGAGGACTCTAGCGAGCCGGGGCGCACCTCCCAACATGGACAGACACAAGGCATTCATCCCCACAACTATTCGGCGGTCACACCACCGCCACTACGTATCAGCCCTCACTGACTTTGGTGCAGTGAGGTGCAGCAGGCAATCATTTAGATGTCAACCTGGCCCATCAGTTGAGGTTCACCTTTTGACATTATAGCCTCCTAACTCCATCACTGAACTGGACCGTAGACCTCTGAGGCCGGGCCATATCATGCAGCGCACCATCCCCATTCAGCTTCAGGTGGGACAGAACCACACAGAAATCATAAAACTGTACTTCGTTAAATCTCCTGACTCCCCCCTTTGTTCTCTGTCACCCTTGGCTAGTTACCCATAACCCCTTAATTGACTGGCAGTCTGGCAAAGTACTTTGCTGGGCCACTATCTGCGATGCTCACGCTCAACCCACTCCATCACTCCCTGTCCAGTCTTTTGTTGCAGCATCCAGCACCTCAGTCCAAGGACAACCGTCCACCTGGTTCCTCCGGTTTATTTTTTTTAATTAAGTTAATTAAGTTTCCTTTATTAATCCCCTTGGGGAAATTCATTTATTGCAAATGAACCCATCCTAGCTGTGATCTGTGTAGCTAGAAGCTTTGGGCTGCCGCCTTCATGCTGTGCCCGGGGACCAACTCCAGTTCTTTTCCCATTGCCTTGGTCAGGGGGCACAGACAGGAGTATAAACCCTAACATGCATGTTTCTTTTGATGGTGGGGGAAACCGGAGCACCCAAAGAAAACCCACCGCAGACATGGGGGGAACATGCAAACTCCACATAGAGGATGACCTGGGAGGACCCCCCCCCCCCAAGGTTGGACAACCCCAGGGTTCGAACCCAGGACCTACTTGCTATGAGGCAACAGCGCTAACCACTGGGTCACCATACTGCCCAAATATATGGGATATTGGGATATATGGGTGGTTTTTTTGCAAACAGCAGGCCAGCGACTGCCTCCTCACAGATCGTATGATTGTGCCATCGACCTCTTCCTGAGCACCACCCCTCCGTGGGGAAGATTCGTTTCCCTCTTGCGGCCTGAAACTCTCGCCATGATTTCCTATATTGAGGCAGCCCTCGCTGCTGGCCACATCAGACCCTCTGCTTCACCCGCTGGAGTCATGTTCTTTTTCAGTGGGAAAAAGGATGGGGGACAACGTGACTATAGGAGATTGAACCAAATCATGTATTATATAGCAAGTACATGGTAGCTTTGGATGCATTGGACCCTGGCAGTGAGAATCTTTTGGAAGCCAGCAAAATGAAACCGCTACTAGATTTACGAAGGCTGAAATGGTTGAGTCACAGTTCAGCATTGCACGACAGTTTTTGCGAACTTGATGCACAGGCCAGGACGACGAGAGAATGACTCTGGGCCAACTTGTTTCAGATTACGCCAGCATTTTTGTTGCCATGCCAGTGGCGCTGACTGCGTTCAGACACACACTGACATTTGGGGCCTCAATTGCTATGTGCAAGAACTCTTTCTCCGTGTCGAAGAACGTATTTTGCGAGCATAGACAGAAAGCCCATCTGACCCAGCTGGCATTTGAGAATGACCTCGGTAGAAAATTCAAAGAAGAATGGAAAGAGATACTGCTGAGGAGGTTCCGCTCATCAAATAGAGGGCTGCAGCTCTATTTTGTAAGGTTAGGGTGAAATATTTTCCCATGCTTTTGAGGGCTAGATAATTGGTTGTAGTTAGGTGTTTCATTATTCGTATTGTTATTGTTTGTGTCATCGGTACAGGCTGTTCTGACCTAGCCTATTATTACTATACATTTGTTAATCAATGGGTCGCAAAGAACATTACATTTGTAAAGCAGCACAATGCATTACTTGGTGGTGGTGTCATTGTAACTTATCTTTATTCACAGTAAAGCTGATATGATGAATTGGGGGTGTCCGGGTGGCATAGCAGTCTATTCGTTGCCTCCCAACACGGGGATCGCCGGTTCGAATCCCTGTGTTACCTCCGGCTTGGCCGGGTGTCCCTACAGACACAATTGGCCGTGTCTGCAGGTGGGAAGCCGGATGTGGGTATGTGTCCTGGTCACTGTAATAGCGCCTCCTCTGGAAGGTTGAGGTGCCTGTTCGGATGGAGGGGGACCTGGGGGAATAGCGTGATCCTCCCATGCTCTACGTCCCCCTGGCGAAACTCCTCACTGTCAGGTGAAAAGAAGCAGCTGGTGACTCCACATGTGTCGGAGGAGACATGTGGTAGTCTGCAGCCCTCCCCGGCTCGGCAGAGGGGGGTGGAGCCGTGAGCGGGACGGCTCGGAAGAGTGGGGTAATTGGCTGGATACAACTGGGGAGAACGAGGGGGACCCCCCCCCCCCAAAAAAAAACCCAAAACTGATGAACGGGTGTATCTAAGACGTATCATTTATATTTGTGGTGGTGGACCGGCTACATAGCCTGTTGATGAGCCGAGTGTTTGAAGATGTATTTTGCTTTTTTCATATTATGATTATTTAAAACCCTGCCATCTAATTAACTTACAAATAACTGTAGTTGGTTGTAGGAGCAGGATGTTTGACAAAATGTCCCGAAACGCGGGTTCTGGGCCACAATTGGGCTGCGTATGTTTTTCTAGCTGGGGAATACTTTGTGTTACGTTACCGCCGCCTCCCGGTATTTCAAACGCCCCCTGTTTGGTGCTCTTCTGGCACCGGTTCTGCAGGAAATACACACATTCCATACAGATACAACCACATGCACACAGACACAAATCCCTTTTTTACACTATTTTTTTTCCTCCAATTACCGCCCTTTGTGAAGTATCGTTGACTTTAACTAATGGGCAATCATCAACGACTTTCGCTATCTCATTATTCCTTATTGACCAGCACGGCTTTATACATTCGTATTACTCCAGCACATGAGGGTAGCACCCTCTTTTCCTTAGCGTTGAAAAATCCACGACGGGTTTCCATAGCAATGCAGGTTTTTGCCCAAGCACATTTAGCCATGCTTCCATATATGCAAATGGCAGACAGTAAAGTAGTTAGATTATATGCAATAACACAATGTTGTGAATAATTGATTCCGAGCTCTTGGTTTGAGGGAATGAAGTGGTTGCCAGGGCAACCAGCAACCAATAAAACAATATTAGATATAAATATATAGTATCTGTATATATATATATATGTGTGTATATATATATATATATATATATATATCTATATATATATACACACACACACACACACACACACACACACACACGCACGCCCGGTTTGTGTGTATTGTGTGTATACCTACTGCTACTTCATCTGAGATAAGGCTGTGTAATTCACTCTGACCTCTCCCTGCTGGGGGCAGTCTCGAAATGCTGCCTTCACATGGACTGGCTTTAATTGTTTAACTTGGAGGTTCTGCACACACACACACACACACACACACACACACACACACACACACAGAATGCACTTCTCACTCCATCCCCAAATAGGGACTCTACCAGAGATAGTGTCCAAGGTCCAAGTCTTCAAGCCCTGCAGATACTGGGTTCAGGCTGCACAGGTGTCATCGTGACCATCAGAATGAGAGTGACGAGGCTGATGTGACCTGAAATCGTTTGTTCATACAGTGTAAGCACTGTTGGTAAACCAAGAAAGATGAAGTGCGACAGCCTATCCTGGTATCACTATTCACAGTGGTCCAAGTCCAACAGTCTCACCAATAAATGTTCATTCTTTATCAGGTCAATGGAGAAGAGATTTTCCCACAAAGCAAAAAAGTGGATAAGGAAGAGAAAAGAGTCATAATCCAAAGCATTACCCGCTTGTAAGCCAATTATGACTCTCGCGGGAGGTTGGCAATTTCTTTTTTTGCACTTGAGGTTACAGGCCTCCGCCGCCGCTGATTTGCATCAGTTCTCATAATCATTTGGGTTAATTACTTTGGGAATGCATTAGTGATTCAGCAAAAAAGAGAAAAAAAAGATTATCAAAACTTAGTCAGCTGCCTCTGGGCCATCGTACAAAAAGAAAAAGAAAAAAATGCCGCAGATAAAATTTCTGGGTTCACGCGCTGCCTTCGGAGCGTGCCGGGCTCAAAAAGTTAGCGTGTGATTAATCGGCGTGCTTACAGAGACGCGGCGGGAAGCGGCCCCGACCGACTGAGACGGACTTTTGTCTCGAGGAGAATACTTGGCTTTGCTCCGAGGAGTTTAAACCTCATTGAAAGGATACGGATGACTGGCCCCGTACAGAAGAGCCTATCCTCGACTCCCTCCATTCACACTTCACTTTGATTAAAAAGTCCCTCTCGGAACCCCCTCGGTGCCTCTGATGTCGTTGATAGAAAAGAAGAAGGAGAAGGAGAAGAAGGGGATTGGTGTGGTCGACTGATGTGGTGTTGACTTGTTTTTGCTGGTGTCGAGAAGGCAGATTGCAAAAAAAACAGGCCAGAACTCGAGACAAAGGGAGGCGGTGACCCCACAGATATCACTTTGTTTAGGGAGAGGAGGTTTAGAGAGCATGGGCATGGGAGCCTTACTCTCTCTCTCTCTCTCTCTCTCTCTCTCTCTCTCTCTCTCTCTGTGTCTCTCTTCCATCCCTCCATTCATTAATCAGCCTTTCATTACACGAAAGCAGCTTCCCGCGCTGCCCGAGAGGTGCATAGATAATTTCGACAGGAAGACAGACTGTTTACCTTCCTCGCCCCCCCCCCTCCTCCCCCTTTGCTCTGCAGTCAGCTCGGGAAAACAAACAAACAAACGGAACAAAACAAGCCACATGATCCGGCGATACCAAAGGAGCGACTGAGAACACCTGCCTTTTGGAAACGGCCCACGCGAAGTCTCACGTAACCTGACCGTCTTTGAATAATTACCGTGCCTCTGATGAGGCGAGCATCTGCCGGCAAGAGCAGCGGCAAGGTGAGCCGGCGAAGGCCGGGGCAAGTCCGGAATTTAATTACCACTATTTGACAGTGACTTTCGTTGGAACATGAACAATTCAGAGACTGCTCGGCGACCGTGGGGGTGGTGGTGGGGGGAGGGGGGGTTTATCTGTCTATCTACCATCTTACAGTGAAAACAATTCAAGAGAGTGAGGATAACCAAACATCCAATAACGTAGAAAACTGGGCCAAAAGTCAATCTCATAAAATAACTCACAATTTACAAATTCTAGTTTACTAGTCTGGCAAGGAAAGGGGGGGGGGAAAGCAGCGCTCACAGTGGGGTGGAAAAAAATAGTGCAAAGGTTTGTATTACATTGACAATGAGCCATCGAGCCGGAAAGGGACCCTTAATAGGTTGCCGTCTGCCCCAGGGAGCACACTCGTCTCTTATTGGTCATCCATTCACAAGACAGCGGCGCATTCTCCTCACCACCAATCAGCCAATTAAAGGCGCCATAACAGGAGGCCCGCTGGCAGCAAAGCGCTCTTTACAGGCCCCACAATTCAGACAGGGTAGACGACCCTGTCACACAATCATAACTATGATGAATATGGCTGCAGGTTTACAGCAGTGCCACTGTTACTGTTGATGTGAGGTGGGTGTGAACCGGCCATTCGCCGGGACGGAGCGGCGTGACCCTCCTCAAGAACGTGGAAAATGATCTGAAATACCATAACGTGACGAGGAGGGCAGGAAGAGGGGTGTTAATCCCGATGGGGGCGGACGTTTATTAGCGCTAGAGGAGGAGGGAAGAGCTAATATTGCCTCTCACTTTGCTTGCTCGCAAAGCTGCAGGACAGCAGCGTCGAGGCAGGCACAAGATTGGTGCTGGGACAAAGGGCGGGAAGGGGAACCAGTCAAAATTTCACTGCACTGTAATATCTATGTAGGTTTTTTTCTTTTTTTAAATTTGTTTTTCACATTCCAGTTTTCCAATGTTTCAGAAACATGAATTAATTACAATAAAAAGAGAAAAAAAATCAGATTAGCTGGCTCGTTATTGGTGTTTATCTATTTCCTCGGGTGATTTTTTTTTAAAAAAAAAATTCATCTAAAAAAAGTAAATTTAAGTCTTGTACTCAGCCAGTCTTTAGCACAGGTTAGCACAAGTCCACACTTTCTGAGGCCAAGTCAAGTCTGAGTCATTATGCTCTGAAGGCCAAGATGAGGCTGAGATCTTCAAAATATGAACCGGAGTCCATACTCGAGTACTTCAACCCTAGGAACCATTTCCCTCCTTAATATTAGAGCTGTGTGCTGGAAAGAATTTGGTAACATGATTTGTATTACAAGTGTTATGATTCAGTATATTGTGATATGTTAATGCAAACAGTGCCATATATTGCAAAATTTGTCAAAATCTTATGAAAAATTCAAAAATTAAAGACTACAGTAAGCATAAAATCAGAGTAATGAGAGCCATAGCTAGTGTGACACTGCTGATGCCTGCTGTTGTTGTGGTTCTTTGATATTGGGGTATACAAATAAAATTGACTTGACTTCTGTGCAGCTCTAATACTTCACCTGTTACCTAGTGGTCAGAGATGGAAACTGCACAATAAAGTAGTGCTGCTGCCACATCCCTGTGTGTAACATTAAATAGCAACTAAGCCCCAGACTATTTATTTGTTTATCTATTTTGGGGGGAAAATTCCCCCCCCTTTTCTCCCCAATTGTATCCGGTCAATTACCCCACTCTGCCGAGCCGTCCCGGTCGCTGCCCCAGCCCCTCCACCGATCCGGGGAGGGCTGTAGACTACCACATGCCGCCTCCGATACATGTGGAGTTGCCAGCCGCTCTTTTCACCTGAGGAGGATCACACTATTTCCCCCAGCCCCGAACAGGTGCCCGGATCGACCAGAGGAGGCGCTATTACAGTGACCAGGACACATACCCACATCTGGCTTCCCACCTGCAGACACGGCCAATTGTGTCTGTAGGGACACCCGGCCAAGCCGGAGGCAACACGGGGATTTGAACCGGCGATCCCCGTGTTGGTAGGCAACGGAATAGACCGCTACGCCACCCGGACTAAACCCCCCCCACTATTTAATGAGTTTGCTGATACCTAAAGGTTAAAACCATATGGGGGTTAAAAACATTGCAGGCTGGTCTTTGTGCTCTGTGGTGCTAGCATAGCAGGTTAAACAAAGCTGCAGTTGGTAACATAAATAATGGTGCCGTTCGATGTAGGCATGTGAAAGAACCAGCGCTGGCAGTGCTACTGACCATTTTTGTGCTGGGTCTGCCTGCCTGCCTTTAAATGCTGACAGGTGTGCTGGCACACCTACATCCAACAGACAGCAACAGACCCATTATTAAAATTGGTATCGGCTGCTGCGTTTATCCTGCTATGCTAACATCACCGAGTATCACGAAAAGCCTGGCACGTTCTCGAGCCTCAGATGGCTTTAGTTACTTTTTCAGCATTGATGAAGTGTTTATGAAACTCAGTGTGATATTGTAAAAGACAGTGTCACGATACACAAGCATGTTGGTGTTTTCATGCACCCCTACTTCTATTCGGGAACTTGGTTGGGGAGAGTAGGTATGTTTTGTCCCGCATTCAGAACTCGCCCCACTTCACCGGGGAAGAAGTGGGGAATTCAGGGAGACGGGAGTTAACATCGGTGTTAGCCGCCTGCCCCGGCCAACCTGCATGTGGTTTTGATCACTGTTAAGCACCAATAATACTACCGCACTTTATCCACCTTGGTTGGCGAGGCTGCCCATTTACTGCATTTGTGCATTTTAATGACTTAATAGTATACTATCAAGGAGGCATGGCCTTTATCCAGTGACTTATTGCAGTTCTAATGACGCAACACAAAAGTGCACGTGTGTGTGTGTGTGTGTGTGTGTGTGTGTTTTATGGTATATTTCCATCCATCCATTATCCAAGCCGCTTATCCCACTCAAGGTCGCGGGATATGCTGCAGTCTATCCCAGCAGTCATTGGGTGGCAGGCGGGGAGACACCCTGGACAAGGCCGCCCAGCCATCACAGGGCCAACACACACACACACACACACACACACACACACACACACACACACACACACACCCCTAAGGACAATTTAGTACGGCTGATTCACCTGACCTACATGTCTTGGACTGTGGGAGGAAACCCACTGCGGACACTGGGAGAACATGCAAACTCCACACAGAGGACGACCCGGGACGACCCCCAGGGTTGGATAACCCCGGGGTTCGATCCCAGGACCTTCTTACTGTGAGGCGACTGCGCTAACCACTGTGCCACCCTAAGATATATTTGTGAGGATCCATTTTGACCAATTTTGACGTTTTTAACCATTAGCGTGAGGACATTTTGGCAAAATGGGGGCATTTTGTCCAGTCCTCACCCCTTCAGGAATGGCAGGTTAGGATTTGGCTTTAGGGTTAAGGATAGAATTAGAGTTATGGTAAGGCTTAAGGTTAGGCATATTCTGATGGGCAAGGTTAGGTTTAAGGGCTAGGGGATGAATGCAGTCAATGTGTGAGAGAGAGAGAGAGAGAGAGAGAGAGAGAGAGAGAGAGAGAGAGAGAGAGAGAGAGAGAGAGAGAGAGAGAGAGAGAGAGAGAGAGAGAGAGAGAGAGTATCCCTAAGTAAGGCCTCCACAGCTCATGTTTGATACATGAGCACATGCTGTATCTAGTGAACCAGCATCGAATTGCCTTTTACGTGTCTTTAATTGCAAACCCATATAGAGTCAATTTTCCAGGTTATTGAGAGTCTGTGTATGTCACGATTCCTGCTTAGGCCCCGTGTGTGTTGCCCTTGCCCATGCTGTCTCCGTCCCTTCCTTCAGCATTCTCCACTCTAGTCTTTGCCATTTCTCCACCTGTCCACCAGATACCCCCGGACTTGTCTTCCTACCACACCCGTCTGTGCACCTGCTGCCGATTCCCTCATCACTCCTCAGTACTTATATGTACAGGTCTCAGTCATCTACTCACTGCCAGTCCGTCACAGTTTCTTCCATGGACCCTTTCCTTCTCGCCAATCTGACCCTGATCCTGATTCTGCCTGCTCCTGTTCTGATCTCCCCTGCCATGAAGTTGCTGTTCTGGTTCCCCTGTAGCTTAGGGCCAGCCGCCTCTGTGTTTTCCTGCAGCTTCAGTTCCTGCACCTATCCCTGTTTGATGCAGTGGTTTCGAACCTCAGCCTGTTTTTGACCTGCCTGCCTGCCTGCCTCCCTTTTCCCTTTTTCGACTTTTGTTTGCCATTTTCAGACTCTTTCCCTGCTGACTAACTGCAAGCTTGTCATTTGCGTTTTGAGCATTAAAGCCCTCTCATTCAACCTGTCTGTCTGCCAAGTCTGCATTTGGGTCCTCCACCTGTCTGCCCCGTTCTCATCGCGACGATGTAATCCTGTCTTGTCCTTAGCTGTATTTTCTCTGCAGCAGTTCCGACTAGACCGACCTCAGGGACCTCATCACACTAATGTTACAACATTACTCACCCGACCAGGCTCATTGGAAATTATTTGCCTAATGATTTAGCCCTTGTAATGTCTCTCACAAATGTTAGGAATGATTGCATAGTCCGCCTTTTTCAGAAATATAAGCACCCACCCCATCTAGGAGGTCGCCGAGGTCTGAACCGCCGTAATTCTTTTCCTCTCAGGCTGATGTTTTGCATCATTTGTGTGTGTGTGTGTGTGTGTGTGTGTGTGTGTGTGTGTGTGTGTGTGTGTGTGTGTGTGTGTGTGTGTGTGTGTGTGTGTGTGTGTGTGAATGAACATTATTTTACTTTTTGAACAAAAGTGTTTTGACATCGTCATAAATGCTGACACATCTATTAGGCTAATGTTGGAGCACACCCTAGGCAGAACAGTCAACAAACCCGAGTGTTTTCTCTGTAGGCCCTCTAGTCCTATCAATTCGCCAAATCACTTGGGATAGGCTCCAGCATACTCGTCGTGACCCTGCATAAGGATAAGTGGTTTGGATAATGAATGAATGAATAACTAGGATTCTATTAATGAAATTTAATGAAAAATTTTCTGGCACAGGACACAAATCCTCTACACCAGACTCGACAAATTAAAACAAGCAACCATACAAAAAAGAACCACAATATAGTTGTTAGAGTCACAATAATCTCACAAATAATCAAATCACATAAATATAATAGTCTCTCAAATACATTAGTCTCACAAATAATCATAGTCACACAATACTCGCAATGATCACAACTCAGCTTTATAATTGTATAAAAAGTGCTTTGTTGACCAAAATTTATCTAATTTGTTTTTAAAAGAATTAACTGAAGGAGCCTGCACCACCACAACATCTGGAAGTTCGTTCCATGCTCTTATAGCACCAATTGTAGGGACGGTTTTTTTCTTTTTTCAGAGTGACACTTTAATGGGAATAGTTTTAAGGAGTTCCCTCTTAACTCATACCTAGTATTCCACAGATAGAAAACAGGCTGAGCTGTGAAATCATATATTTTGTGTACAAGCTTATAGACTTCAATCATGTCTCCTCTATGTCTGCTGTATACTAGAGTTAGTAGTTGTAAATTACTTAGCCTCTCTTCATGTGACATCTCTTTCAGACCTGGGATTAGTTTAGTAGCTCTTCTCTGAACCTTCTCAATTTTTTTCTATGTATTTTACTTTATAAGGACACCAGACCGAGCTTGCAAATTCAAGATGAGATTGCACCAAGGATTTATGTAATGGTCAAACTATTTCCTTACCCACATTTAGAAAAGTTCTTCTAATTATCGCCAGCATAGAGTTTGCTTTTGTAAAATTTTCAGAATTGTGCGTGTGATATTCAATTGAACTATCGACCATGACACCGATGTCCTTTTCTTCTTCCACTTGCTGAACTATTAAATCTCCAGCTTTGTAGTTAACCCAGTTGGCACTTGTTTTCCCAATGTGAAAATGTTTGCATTTTTCTGGATTCAATTTCAGTAGCCACCTATCACACCAGTTACTCATGCTATGGAGGTCTGCTTGAAGATGGGCTGTATCAGTATCCTTATTAATTATTCTAAATATCTTTGTATCGTCTACAAAAAGGTGTGAATCAGATTGTATCACACTTGGTAAATCATTTATATAGACAACAAAGAGTACAGGGCCCAACACGGAGCCTTGTGGAACTCCAGAGGTTACCGGTTTCCATTTTGAAGTGGCCCCATTTACCACCACCTGCTGTTTCCTATTATGTAAAAAATCCTGTATCCAGCCTGTAACTCTGTCTTCTATGCCATAGGATTTTAATTTTGACAGCAGTCTTTTATGAAGAACTTTATCAAAAGCTTTTTGAAAGTCCATGTATATGCAATCAACTGACTCCCCTCTATCCAAAGCTGCTGACCTCTTAACAGCATGCACTATATTGCTCTTTTTGTGCCAAGGGAGCCGATCCTTGGAGTGCACCAGTTTCTGGCACAGCGTGTTTTGGGGTTTGAAAGAAACTTGAGATGCAGTGTTTGGAAAAATACGCGTCTCAACTGTTCTGACACTCCTGCCACATACGGAATCACCACTGGTTTACACTTAGACAGCTGTTGTCCTTATCCTCTCTTCAATCGGCTGGTGCACTGTTTGGGTATCTTCCTGGCTTTGATAAACACCCAGTTATGATAACCACACTTAACCATGGCCTGTTTAATGTGGGATTTCTCCTCTTCCCCAGCTGCTGTGTGGGTGGGGATGTTGTCAGCTCAGTGGAACAGCATCCTGATGACTCCTAATTTATGTTCCAGTGGATGATGAGAGTCAAACCTTAAGTACTGCTCAGTATGTATTGGTTTACGGTCAGCATCAACAATCAAATGTCCTCCATCACCAATTGCAATTTCACAGTCTAAGAAGGCTAACCTGTCATTTTTCACATCCTACCTGGTGAACTTGATGTGGTTATCCACAGTGTTAATGTGGTCGATGAAATGTGGTACATTCTGAGATTTAATTCTAACCCAGGTGTCGTCCACAAATCTGAATCAATGGCTAGGTGGTGTCCCTGGATAGGACATCAGAGCCCTCTTTTCCACTTCCTCCATATACAAGTTGGCCACTACAGGTGAGACTGGGGAACCCATAGCACACCCATGCTTCTGCCTATTGTACTGTCCCCCTGTATGTGAAGTACGTGGACTGAAGACACAGCTTCATGAGCAGACACACTTGGTCAGTGTTAAGGGTGGGGTCGTTTTGTAATTTCATATGGACTACCTTCACTGCTTCATCAACAGGAACGCACGTGAAGAGAGACTTAACATCATAAGAGACCATTGTTTCATCCTGCTCCATAATGATGTCCCTCACCTTATCCTTAAAATGTATAGTGTTCCGAATGTGATGTTAATTACTGCCTACCAACGGGTTAAGAATCGATGCCAGAAACTTAGACATGTTATAGGTCACTGAGTTAATCATACAAACCATAGGCCGTAATGGCACATCCTTTTATGTATCTTAGGTAAACTATACAGACTCGGTGTAGCTTCTCCTGTGTAGAATCCATGGTACAAAATTCTGTCAATAGCATTGTCCTGTTCTAGCAGCTTCAGCGAATCTATCACCTTTTTCTTGTAACCACTGCCTGAATCTCATTTCAGGGGCTCATAAGTATTCATGTAACTAATAATACTCCTTTCACACTGGCCAAAAAACCCCACTAACATCCGCCTTTGGTAACATTGACCAAAGGCGGATATTAGCGGGGTTTTTTGGCCAGTGTGAATACGCCATAGGTAGCGTCATAACTTCCTCATGATAGTCTGTCTGGTTTAGGGCCAGCTTAGGACAAAGAGGCTGTCTATGTGAAGAGGGAATGACCATCCCTGAACTGATTAGGGGACTAAGAGTACATCTGTCACCATCTTACAATGCTGTGATTGCAACTACTCCCCCATGCTCCGTGAGTAGCACACATGGCCAATACCTCTAGATAAGGGTCACGGCAATTTGCATATAAAACTGATGATTGGTTTCGGTTGTTATGTCACTGTATTGTTTTTATTTTTGTTTGGATGTATGTGTTAGTTTGGATATGTGTGTTCTTGTAGTTCTTGGACGGGTTTTTGTCTTTGTGTTGTACTGCTGTGGGTTGGGGGAAACGGCATTTCGTTCCATTTCAGGTACGTGTAGCGACTACGTTAACCAGTCAACCGGGTCAGACCGTTTAGTCGACTGGTTGTCGCTTGTGGTGCGGGAGATCCAGGTTCGCGTCTTGGCTGCGGCGGTTCCCGGGCTGCCCCCCCCCACCGGATTTGCTACATTGGTGTCAGAAGTGGGATGGTGAGACCGTGAGGCTATCGGAGGCCCGTGCGGCCAGAGGCGTAAGGGAGCATGTATGCTGAAGCGCAGGGTCCTGCTTCCCGAAGGAGGGGGGGGGGGGTAGTGTAACGATCATGGATGAATAGACTCGCTAGCCCTTGGCTAACAAGTCGGACCCTTTAATCGACTAGTTAATGTAGTTGTCCGTGGTGCGGGAGACACGGGTTCGCCTCCCGGCTGTGGCTGTACCCGGGCTGCCCCCCCCCCGAACTCGCCACATATGCAAGTGCATGAATTGAAATGACAAAGTGTTCCTGATTCCTGATGTGCACCTGATTCCTGATGTGTTCCTGATTCCTGATGTGCTCCTGATTCCTGATGTGCTCCTGATTCCTGATGTGTTCCTGATTCCTGATGTGCTCCTGATTCCTGATGTGCTCCTGACTCCTGGGATACTTGCAGTCAGTTGAGACTGACGAGGTCACTTAGTTGAGTGATGAAACCTTTCTCTCCATAAATGTTGTGTCCAGATGAACTGATTCATCTGTCTGTGATTTCCTTAGCTGGATCATTGAGCATGCATAAAGGCATAGTTAAGATAAACTTTTTTTTTTCCCCTGACTATTTTCAACTAGTAGCTAAAAGCCGGTTGATATGGTGTTCGTGGGTTACGTTGTGATTCACCCGCATTAAAAATTCACCAGAATGCAGGCAATTACATGTCTGAAACTCAAATTGTCGTGGGGAAAAAGTAAAAAAAAAGTCCAAAAGTACCCCTACAAAATAACCCTGCTCTACTTATTCTTCTGGACCTCAGTTAAAAAATATTCCTGGCTACGGGCCTGAAAGCAACACATTAGGGATAGAGAATATTTGATGATTTTTTTTTGTTTTTTTTGTGGAGCACTGGGACTTTCTGCATACTTGGCAGAAGTGCTCAAAGGTGCACACATACCCACACATTTATTTATCCCCCCCCTCCCCGCCTTTTTCTTCTTCTGGGATTTGCCAACATTTTACCGACTTGGTTGATATTCCACTTGGCTAGGTTTGAATGTAGTTGGCGCTTTGGCCAAGCCTGAGGGAGAGATGTCAGCCAAAGATTGGTGCGGTATCAGCGACGAGGGCCGTAAGCCACAGGCCACTCGGAAGAAAATGAAACAGAGGTAAGCCTGTTGACCCAGACTACGACGGCCGGCCGCTATCTGTCTTGAGTTGAAGGTTGGAGAAGATAACAGATATTATGTACATTACAAAAACCCTTTGTTGGAGAGATTATCTTGGGGGCGCATGCCTCAAAACGTTATCTCAAAGAAAGTAGGTAAGAATTTAGTGTATATGAGTGTATATGGGTCTGTATAAGTATATAGTGGACTGTAGTGCTGAATATAGTAAATGTAAAGTATATAGTGGTTGTCCTTATTCTAGGGGCACAGATTGCAGTCGTTTACAACAAAATCCGAAACGTGTATGGATTTGCCATGTAGTGGTAGCAGTTGCCATCTGCTCGGTTGCTTTCATTGTAAAATATCGGATTTAATGCATGAAAAAATGTACCAGATATTGGCTAAACGAGATACAGATTGCACTATTTCAAACTGAATAGCTTGCAGGGGCACATAATTCATAATAAATGATGACCATGATGGTGTAATGCAATATGCGGCACACTTGGTAATGAGACATGTTTCTCGATACTCGCATTCCTTCTGGAGACGGTGGTGAGACATATTTCACATTTAAAATGAATCCCTCTCGCGTTCCCTACTCCGGCTTGTCAACACCCCTGCCTCACCGCTTTCTACCCTCTCGTTACCAGACGATGTCTAGCTGGCACACCCCCTTCTCCATATTCATCCAGTCCTCTTTCTGAAAGACACGCCGTCAGAAACCGGGCGTCTCATTCCCAACCAAGCCCTTTGATGTGTCACCCGGCCCCCTTTGCATCTTACTCTCAAAACAGGAAAAATCTAAATTTTCTGAAAAAAAACAGGAGAACCAGAATTTGTCAGGTGATGCTATTACTAGATCTGAAGATCTAGTGACAATTCAATTCAATTATCACGAGATAATTCAAGAATGTTCAGATGTCCTGAAGATCTAGTGATAATGATTTGGGCGGCATGGTGGCGCAGCGGTTAGCGCTGTCGCCTCGCAGCAAGAAGGTCCTGGGTTCGAACCCCGGGGTTGTCCAACCTGAGGGGGTCACCTCAGGTCGTCCTCTGTGTGGAGCTGCGTGTTCTCCGGGTGCTCCGGTTTCCCCCACCATCTAAAAGACATGCATGTTAGGGTTGATACTCCCGTCTGTGCCCCTGACCGAGGCAGGGCAAGACGAGCTGGAGTCGGTCCCCGGGTGCTGCACGGCGGCTGCTCACTGCTCTGAGCTACACAGCTAGGATGGGTTAAATGCAGAGCACAATCTCCCCACAGGGGATGAATAAATTATATCAAAATCAAAAAAAAAAAAAAAAAAATCAAAGAATCCTGAGCTGACTAAAGTACACTAACTCTTAGCCAGTGCTCTGAGACCTTTCACTCCTTTTTAGCAGAATAAAACTAATGCCTTCCACCGGTTGATGAACCCCCGATAAATAAACATTGATGGTGCAGATTTGAAACGGTGCTCAGCGGTGCTCTTATTTCGCTGATGAATCAGAAACTTGTTCTGTCTGGCCCGGCTTGGAGTACTTGACACGGTCTTGGTGCTGAAGGTGCTTTTGTTAAGCCCTTAATTCAACATGCTCTGTGATTCTCAGATAGCCGTGACGTACCGCGCTCGCTAAACTGTCAGAGGAACGGACGGTGTGATACTATCCGCTGCCCTTGGCGTAGTGTTTGCTGATCTGGTGATGGAACGGCGGCCACACATCCACACTGCCTCTCTCACTCCTAGCTCCTTTTCTTTTTTATCACCCCTACAGTCGAATTTGCCCTATGTCAGACATACACTGTATTATGCATACTGAAGGAAGGACGAACTCATTTTATGTCCACCGAGTATAAAGACAAAACAAAAAACTGAGGCATCCATTCATATAGTCCTATATTACTGCATGCTAAAGCTGTGCTCGTTCGGCGGGTACTGGAGGTCTGTCTCAAGCAGGTTGTATCGTCTCGTCCTGCAGTGACTATGTAGGCCGCTGCTTTAGCCTGGATTTATTGTCGTGCACAGGCTTACAAGACCATTCCTGGTCATTCGTGGACTTGCGGCGCACTGCAGAGCACCATACTGCTGAAAATCCATCTGCGGAGAGATGAACAGCTGCCATGAAGGGCTGCATGGGCAGTAATGTTCAGATGTCCTGTTTTATACCAACCGCCCACTTGCTCCATGAAGCACGGTGGCCCAGTGGTTAGCACTGTCGCCTCAGAGCAAGAAGGTCCTGGGTTCGAGCCCCACGCCGTCCCAGGTCCTTTCTGTGCGGAGTTGGCATGCTCCGGTTTCCTCCCACCATCAAAAAGACATGCACGTTAAGGTTAATACTCCTGTCTGTGCCCCTGAGCAAGGCACCGGGAAGAAGAACTGGAGTTGGTCCCCGGGCGCTGCAGCTGCCCGCTGCTCCCATACAGCAGGATGGGTTAAACGCAGAGGATGCATGTCGTTGTATGCTTGCTCACAATGACAAATAAGTGTCTTTCTTTTCTTCTTAGAACACAACAGGCAAATGCCATCGCATCACCCCCGCCATCAGGCAGTGTTGACACACAGCATGAGGGATGCCTGAACTCGTGTGGTTGTGTCCATGTCCCAGTCCACCTAACAGCGTGACACTAAAGGAGCCGAGATTCATCAGACCGAGTAATTTTTTTGTTTTTGTGCACTACCCTGTGGTCCACTGTTTTCAGGTTGAAGCCCGCTGGATTGGTAGTGTCTTGTCTTTTGGATGACAGAAGTGGAGCTCTGTGAGTTTTCTGGCTGCTGTAGCTAGGACAAGATGTGTGTGTTTGTGTGTGTGTGTATGTGTGTGTGTGTGTGTGTGTGTTAGTTAGTTAGTTAATTAATTGGTCTTTTGGTGCCAATCATGGATGGTCTTCAGTTTGTCATTTGTCTAAACCAAGTCCACCTATTACCCTGTGCGATTTGGGCCGGCCTCATATGACCTCTTCACTTTGTGGGACTTCTTTTTAACCGCTCATCTGCTGTTGGCTGGATGTGATTTGGGTTGTGTATCACTCCACATACACATGGGACATTACTAGGCATGAAACACCCAGCAGCGATTCAGTTCTTAACTTCTTTTTTTGCCACCGCCCCGTCAGCTTTTATTCACTATGTAAGAACTACAGTCAAATTGGTGTGGGGATCTTGGGTATTCCTGCCTTAAACAGGTAGCCCCTTTGAGGGATTTTTTTTTTCCTCCTGGCCCCTAGTTGTTTTTATATTATAATCCATATCCTGAGGCAAGAGTTTATGTTCATTATCTGGCACGATTTACAGTGCTTTGATCAGTAATAACATATATTAACTTTGTTTACCAACTATATTACGTGAGTATTAAAAGTGTGCGTAGCTTATGCTTAGATACACATCTGCAAAAGGTGGAGGGCAAGCAAGCCGTTGTGCTTTGTTTGCACATCGGTGAATTGCGACCGTCGCCGCATGTTTTATTGCTACTCCAACCTGAGGGATGCATCATCTTTGGTGTGACACGTCGCTCCCGATCAGCGCTTTAGTTTCTTTTTTAATGCATGATAGAGTTGCAAGAGAGTACAAAATGCGTCATTCACATGCAGCGGCATTTTAAACTAAGTACCTAAATACCTTTTCCTATTTTGTAATAGGCCTTTAAAGCGAGACGTGGAAAAACGGATAAGAAGTGTTGTTTTTCATTTCCTTGATGTGCCTGTGATTTTCAAATAAAACACTCAGCCCTCTCTATCAACTCATCAGCGGGGAGTTGGACTACATTAAACACCACTCCGGGTAAATTATTCTTAATGAAACTCTGCTCTACAGGGTAATATCATTCAACACAATTCTACTGGTGATACTCTAAAGCTAGCCATATGAGTAGAATCCAGATGGTAATAAATATATTAATAAATTAAGCTGGCAATTAATCTGCACATCTGTGATGTATGTGTCTGTCTGCAGAGACAGGTGATGGACGTTCTTGCCCTGTAAAGATGCAATTAATTGACAGCGTAACTCACAGCTTTAGTCCCAACAGATATCCTAAGCATTTTCCTTTACCTTTTAAAAATCTATCTATCTACCTATCTATCTATCTATCTATCTATCTATCTATCTATCTATCTATCTATCTATCTATCTATCTATCTATCTATCTATCTATCTAATCTCTGTCTGTCTGTCTCTTTTTCTGTTTTTGTTTGTCTTTATCTATTAATGTATGTAAGCAAGCAAGCAAATTAATTATATATAAATAAATAAATTAATGTATGTATTGATTAAAGCTTGAAAGGCCAGTGGACTTGTTCATTGGCATTACATTTCACTGTTACTTGCATTTTTCCTATTTTTCCATTTTGGCAATGTGCATCACATACACATAAAGTAGGTCGGCAACTGCATGGAGCTAGCTTCCTGCGCCCCTGTCTGCCATGACCGCGTGTCCTGCTGCAAACTGAAACCAAAAATGGGACTGACGGGATCCAGACAATGCTGAATGCGTTAAATCTAATGAAATTTAATGCTTTCAAAAAAAAAAGAAAATACTTTTTGGTTCAAAGCACGGATGGATTATGAGACAATGGGCTCCTGGGCATGGATGCCTAACCCAACCCAAAAAAAAAAAAAAAAAATTGTGCTTAAAAAAATGCAATTTCATCATACATTTAAAAGGGTGAGAAATGCTGATTGTGAGGGGATGATTGCGATCAATACAAAAAAAAGAAATCTATCAAAAATGTATCATTCAAATTGAAAAAGTGATGCTTCGTCTCTGGTTGAGAAGAAAGCTGTCCTGCCCATGCAGCGTACCTGCACTGTAGATCTAGGTGTTTTCAAGCCAAAGAAACTGGAGGTGAGCTGCACCGCTATGAGACACCTTGGCTCATACAAAATGTACACTGGCATTTCAGATATTTTCAGTCCCATCGATTGTTGGCAGGCGTGTGTGTGATACAAACTAGTTTCAAAAATACCTTTGGAAATAATCAAACCTTGGAAGATTCACACTATTCATGTTTCATCCGTCAGTTAGGTTTGGACTTGGCAATATCCAGTCTTCTCAGAAATACACCTCATTTGACCTATATCTTGGAGTGGAATCTTATTGTGTGGGGTTTAATCTATTACAGGCTGCAAGGGCACAACATTATGTATGTACAGTATGTCAATCATATGCCAAGAGCATCTGAATTAGTTTGAGAAATTTAACATAAGAACTGATTTATCTTTCTTCTGTTACTATAAAAAGAAATATTTTGTGGTATACCTTTATTGGAACTCAGCATGCCTACTTCATCCGCTTTAATACTGTTAGATTAGAGATGGTTAAGTAAGGTTAACTATAAGGTTACAAGTGGTCGTGTTAAGGTATAAGGTTAACAATGGTTAAAAAGTAGCTAAACCCTACACCATTTTAGTCAGTTTGCTGACATCTTTCGGCTGCTCCCGTAAGAGGTTGCCACAGCGGATCATCCACGTCCATCTCTTCCTGTCCTCTGCATTTTCCTCTGTCCCACCAAACACCTGCATGTCCTCCCTCACCACATCCATAAACCTCTTTGGCTTTCCTTTTTTCCGCTTCCCTGGCAGCTCCATATTCAGCATCCTTCTCCAAAAATACCCAGCATCCCCCCTCCACACATCCAAACCATCTCAATGTCACTTCTCTCACTTTGTCTCCAAACCGTCCAACCTGAGCTGTCCCTCTAATATACTCGTTCCTCATCCTGGCCTTCTTCATCACTCCCAGTGAAAATCTTATCATCTTCAACTCTGCCACCTCCTTTCTTTTCATCAGTGCCACTGTCTCCAAACCATATAACATAGCTGGTCTCACTACCATCTTGTAAATCTTCCCTTTAACTCTTGCTGGTACCCTTCTGTCACAAATCACTCCCGACACTCTTCTCCACCCACTCCACCCTGCCGGCACTCTCTTCTTCACCTCTCTTCCACATTCTCCATTACTTTGAAGAGTTGACCCCAAGTGTTTAATGCATTTTATTCACTGATTAAAGGCATCTGTCATGACACTCAAGTAGGGGTGGGAATCTTTTGGGGTCTCACGATTCGATTCGATTTCGATTCTTGGGGCCACGGTTAGATTCAAAATCGATTTTCGATTCAAAAGGATTCCCAGTTCAAAATCGATCCCAGAGTTGATACATACGGGTGCTCATTTCAGGATCTACTCTAGTCCACTGTGCGCTAAGAAAGGCGGTGTGGCAAATTATGGCATGAAAGCAGAGTAAAGTGTGTATAAGATTTAGTAGCTTTTATATTTGAAAAGGTTATATCAATTGATTGCAATAATGTGAACTCAGTTGTCTGGGTCATAAATGTAAAGCCTTCATTGTCAAATACGCTGTAGGGGCGCAGGTCTTTTGAAATGAAACCGGTGCTGGATCTAGTTATTTGTTTGGGCCGTTCAGAAATGGCTGGGAGTTGGTAAAGTGGTGCAGTGTGCGTGGGTTGTTGGCTAATGTTGCAGGAGCTCGTTCTTCCACTTCTTGCAACTCTGGGTGATGGCGTATGGTGTGAGACCCAACATTTGTAGTGTTCCTGAAATACTTAACTTTCGTTTTGCAAATCTTGCATATTGAATGAGTCGTGTCAAGCCCCTTCTACCCCGGGATATGGTAAAATCCAAAATGCACCCAAACGCTTGCCTTCAATGATGGTGGGACTGGCTGAATTTGTTGCTGCTCCATTTTTAGAAAGGCTACCAAGAGGTAACGTTAGCAACGACTGACTAGCCACTGTCGTGTATCCCAGAAGCCAGAACAGGTGTGAGGCAAGTCAGCATTGCCAGCAGCAAGGAGGCTGCTTTAGACTGAAAAAAAATTTTTTAAATCAATTTTTGGAATATTCAGAATCGTAGAAGATAAGAATCGCAATTCTTACATGAATCGACCCCCCCCCACCACCCCTATATACGCTCAAGGTCACCTTACAGCAAATGTAATAAACAGTAAAGCAGTAAAAAAAACGGTGCAATCAACATTAAAAAAAACTATAAGCAATAGAGCATACATCAGCAAGGAGTTAATACAAGATGAAGATGCATTAAAGATGAACAGCATTAACTAATGCTGTTAAAGTGAACACGCTAGTTTGAAAAGGTGCGTTTTAAGAGCAGTTTTGAATTCTGTAATGGAGTCCAGTATGCAGTTGTGACGGGGAATAAAGTTCCGGAGTTTGGGTGTAGCATAGGAGAAAGCCCTGGCACCCATTGTGCTGAGGTTGATGGCTTTTAGTGCCAGTAGACCTGCTGGTGAAGACCGCAGGGAGCGAGATGGCATGTAATTCTGAAGGAGGTCTGTGAGATAAGCGGGATAGATTATGAAGAGCTTTGAATGTTGATAATAAAATTTCAAAGTTAATCTGCTGTGACTCAGGAAGCCAGTGTAATTGAATCAGCAGGGAAGAGACATGTTCCGTGAACTTTGAATGTATTCTGTGCTGCAGAATTCTGGATGAGTTGAAGTCGGTGAATAAGTTTGTTGGGGATGCATGCCAGGATCACATTGTAGTACTTAATATGTGATGTGACCATGGCATTAACTAAGACTTCCGTGGAGTGTTGTGTTAAAGCAGGCCATAGTCTGGAGATGTTTCATTGATGGAAAAAGGCAATCCGCGAGACATTGTTTATATGACTGGAAAAGGAAAAGGTACTATCAAGGATAACACCAAGGCTTTTAGCCTGTGAGGAGACAGGTATGATGGCTCCAGCAATGGGGAGTGAGCAAATATTAGCTTTTGAGAGTGTAGATTTGGTGTCAATGAGGAGTAGCTCAGTTTTACTACTGTTGAATTTTAGATAATTGTTAGTCATCCATATCTGTATATCATCGAGACAAGCAGTGAGGTTACTGAAGGAGAGAGTGGAAGGGGGCTTAGTAACACATAAAGCTGTGTATCATCAGCATAACAGTGAAAATTGATACCATAGTGCTGAAAGATCTTGCCAAGAGAGAGGAGGTAAATAATAAACTGGAGTGGCCCCAACACTGAACCATGTGGAACTCCATGAGGAACTATAAAACTTTCAGACCGGTCATTCTGAATCTGTGCAAAATATCTCCTGTCTGTAAGATAGGAAGCAAACCACTGATACACAGTGCCCTCGACTCCAATGCTAGCCAGATGATCCACGAGGAGCTGATGGGATACAGTAACAAAGGCTGCAGTGAGGCTGAGGAGAATGAGGATAGAGAGTAGACCAAAGTCAGCTACATGAAGCAGGTTATTGGTGATCTTAACCAGGGCTGTTTTTATGCTGTATGTTTGGGGTGTAAACCAGATTGGAATCGTTCAAAGATATTATTATTATCAAGGTAGAACTGGAGTTGAGATGCAACTACCCTCTCAAGGATTTTGGACATGAATGGTAAATTGGAAATAGGTTGGTAGTTGTTTTGGTCATTAGAATCTAAATCAGATTTTTCCAGAGTTGCTAAAAAATGCCACTGCTCGGCTCATTACCAGGACAAAGAGGCATGACGATATCACTCCTGTGCTTGCCTTCCTACACTGGCTCCCTGTTATATCTCAAATTGATTTTAAGTTTTATTGCTCAATTTTAAGGCTTTAAATCGTCTTGCTTCTACATAAGTTTCTGATTTATTGACCTGGTATATGCCCTCTCGACCATTAAGATCCGCAGGTCGAGACCTGCTGGTTATTCCTAGGTCTGGGTTTGTAAAGGTGACCAGGCTTTTGCTGTTAGAGCCCCCACACTATGGAATTATCTTCCTGTCGAAATCAGACAAACCAACTCTCCAGCTTCTTTTAAATCTTGTCTTTACAAATATTTGTTTTGTTTATTTATAGTGCATTTATTTTTTTCTTACTTATATGGTCTTACTCTTATTTTTGCCTTGTCTGTTTTTTTATTTTGCTTTTTTGTAAAGCACTTTGTGATGTTATTTTAGAAAAGTGCTATGTAAATTAACTTATTATCATTGTTATTATTTCTTTCGTGTTTCCTGTTTTACATCCTGTAGAGCCAGGTCCAAACTATGGGCCTGAGGCACTATAGGGCAGATGTCACTTGATTGACAGTACTCGTCGTAATATGTGGGCTGTTCCGAGTAGGGCGATCTTCTGGACTGCATGGATGTTGATGTTGCCTGGGATATGGTTGGTGAACTTTTCAATTCCCTTCTTCATGAGTCCTAGAGGTCCGATGACCACTGGTGTTATTTCGGTCTTCATACCCCACATCCAGTTGATTTCAATCTCCAGGTCTTTGTACATTGTTCATTAGAAAGGTTACTTTCATATTGGTTTCAGGTGGGTTGCGTAACATTTTCACTGTGGAGAAGAGAGTTCAGTTTTCCCTTCACCTGTACTGATGATATTTGCATAATAAGATGTTTTACCTGTTGAAAGAGCATTGTTGTAAAGGAGTATATGATGCAAATACATTTGTTTATGAACAGCAAGTCCAGTGTTGGTGCAAAGCCTCTCAAGGTGCTGACCTATAGCCTTGAGCTGACATAGTTCAGATGTGTACCAGGGAGCAGTATGGGCAAATGAGACAACCTGTGTTTTCAGAGGGGGTAAAGTATCAATTGCAGAAGATAAACTGTCAAATGTAGTAGTCCATAAGGTCAGGGAGTGAGGAGGTGGGAGCAGGAATGGGGTTCGAGGTAATTAAACTGCTGAGATCATCTGGATTAACATGTCTAATGTTGCGGAATGGTATGGTACAATGCACCCTTGATTTACTGAGCAGTAGGTTGGTGTTGAATAAATACAGCTTTATGGTCAGAGATGGGTAGTTCAGCAGAGGTGATGTTATATGGAGTAATGCTGGAACAGCAAACTAAGTCAAGGATATGACCCTTGGTATGGGTTGTAAAGTTGACAATGTGTTAGATCAAAGCAATCCAACATTGCTTTAAAATCTTTGTGACCATATTGTCAGTGGTATCAAAATGAAAATTTAAATCCCTCATTAGGATTATATTTGGAGACATTGCACTAATGGTGGTTAAACTGTCGAGAGTTTAGTGATAAAAAATATTCAGTGCCTTAGGTGGTCTGTACAAAGCAGCAATAATGGTGGGTGTAGATCCATAGAGCTTAACAGCCAGCAGTTCAAAAAAAGATTGATCAGGCAGAGAGAGTGGTGTTAGTTTTACACTGTTGTGATAGACCAGCGCGAGGCTGTCTCCTCTGCCCGAAAACTGAGGTTTGCATATGTAAACGAATCCTGCTGGAGTTGCTGAATTTAGCTGTAGAAAGTTATTTTGTGACTGCCAGGTTTCTGTGAGACATAAATAGTCCAGTTTGTGCTCTGTGATGAATTCATTGACCACAGGGGCTTTGTTGGTGATAGATCAGATATTGTTGAGGACAGGTCATGCGCGTATAAACAGCTGATTCAACTAGTGGAGTTAGCACACTATGGTCTACACGCTGGTCATGTCTTAATATGTTGTGTGAATGAGAGGCCCGGTGCCTAATAATAGTCTGTATGGGGAAACTCCCAGTGAGAAGGTTAATGACGGATGAGGCCAGTTAGGGGGGGGCGGGGCTAGCGGGCGGAACAGTACTGTGGGGTGCCACCATAGGCAGAAATGGAGGTTCTGGGAGGGAAGTGTGGGGTGTAAACAGTCAGTCATGTGCGGAAGACGATACGGCGTGCTGCAGGTTGGCCATTAGCATTCGGCTACCCAGTGTTTTGGGGTGGACTCCGTTGGTTCTGAAGAGGGAGAAAAGATCCCAAAACAGGTTAAAATATATTGTGAACTCTGCAGGCGGACATGAGCCATGTGTGTCGGCTGAGGATTCTGCTGAAATGCTCTGCTCCACAGGCCAGTGTCGGAGTAGGACCGGAAATAAAAACAGACTTTCCACAAGTACTTAAAAAGCTGAAAAGGTCATTAACATTCTTTTTGGTTAATTCCGACTACTGACGAACAGCATCGTTTGTCCCCACATGAACGATCGCTCAATTGGTGGAGGACAGGAGTGAGTGCAGCAGCCCTGGGGAGCCTATCCAGGATATCAGGGACTGTGGCTCCAGGGAGACCGTATGTGGCTGCGTTGAGGAACTAGATGTTACTGATTATGGAATCCGCAACTATTAGTGTGGCTGGGGAGGAAAGGGGACGAGGAGATGTCTGCTGTGGGTTCTCATGGCAGGAGAGTCCACGATCCACACTGTGTGTTTAAATTGCTGACTGGGGATGGGGTGTCCGGACAAGCAAGTGTTGTGATGAGGCAGTGATATCAGCTCTGACAATGGATTTCCCTGCTGGCTTGGGGCAAGGAAGACATCTAATCACAGCCTCTTTCAGGACCTTATGACTGGAAGAGGAGGTTATTACCTGGGATTAGGGATGTTGTTTTGGCTTCACAGTGGGATGGCGAGCTACCTGAACACTGCTAGTCACTATCAGGGAAGCTGCAGTATCAGAAGGCACCATTTTAAACTCATCCACTTTCGGCACCTCTACTCCTTGTGTCCTCACCATTCCACTGTCCTCCCTCTTGTTCACGCATATGTATTCCATCTTGCTCCTACTGAATTTCATTCCTCTTCTCTTCCAGTGCATACCTCCACATCGCCAGACTCTCCTTAACCTGCTCCCTACTCTCACTACAGACCACAATGTCGTCCGCAAACATCATAGTCCACCGAGACTCCTGCCTGATCTCGTCCGTCAACCTGTCCATCACCATTGCAAACAAGAAAGGGCTCAGAGCCGATCCTTGATGTAATCCCACCTCCACCTTGAACCCATCTGTCACTCCTATCCACACCTCTACACTGTCAGACTGCCCTCATACATATCCTGAACCATTCCTACATACTTCTCTGCCACTCCTGACTTCCTCATACAATAACACACCTCCTCTCTTGGCACCATGTCATACAGTTTATCTAAATCCACAAAGACACAATGTACCTCCTTCTGACCTTCTCTTTACTTCCCCATCAACATTCTCAAAGCAAACATCACATCTGTGGTGCTCTTTCGTGACATGAAACCATACTGCTGCTCGCTGATCATCACCTCTCTTCTTAACCTAGCTTCTATTACTCTTGCCCATATCTTCATGCTGTGGCTGATCAACTTTATACCTCTGTAGTTACTACGGTTCTGCACATCACCATTATTCTTGAAAATCAGTACCAGTACACTTCTTCTCCATTCCTCAGGCATCCTCTCACTTTTCAAGATTGTGTTAAACAACCTAGTTAAAAACTCCACTGCCATCTCTCCTAAACACCTCCATGCCTCCACAGCTCAACATCTCCATGCATCACCTGGACCAACAGCTTTTCCACTCTTCATCCTCTTCATAGCTGCCCTCACTTCCTCCTTGATAATCCACCACACTTCCTGATTCACTATCCCCACATCATCATCCAACCTTCCCTCTCTCATTTTCTTCATTCAACAGCCCCTCAAAGTACTCCTTCCACCTTCTCAACACACTCTCCTTGCTTGTCAGCACATTTCCATCTCTATCCTTGATCACCCTAACCTGCTGCACATCCTTCCCAGTTCGGTCCCTCTCTCTAGCCAATTGGTACAAGTCCTTTTCTCCTTCCTTAGTGTCTAACCTCTCATACAACTCACCGTACGCCTTTTCCTCAGCCTTTGCCACCTCTCTTTGCTTTACGCTGCATCTCCTTGTACTGCTGTCTACTTTCTTCGTCTCTCTGACTATCCCACTTCTTCTTCGCCAACCTCTTCCTCTGTATACTTTGCTGTACTTCGTCATTCCACCACCAAGTGTCCTCGCCTTCCTTCCTCTGTTCTGATGACACACCAAGTACCTTCCTAGCTGTCTCCCTCACTATTTCTGCAGTAGTTTCCCAGCTATCTGGCAAGTCTTCATTACCTCCCAGTGCCTGTCTTAACTCCTCCCTGAACTCCACCCAACAGTCTTCCTTCTTCAACTCACCTGTTCACATGTTATGACAGGTGCGTTAGTGCCAATTGGTCGGCACGGGCCAAAAATTTGGCTCTTGCAGGCCCGAACTGCCACTTATTGGGGTTCAGGGCAGTATTTCTACCTTCTTTCTCTCCATCATATCAGCCAGCTCTCTCCCTTTACCAGTCACAATGCCAACATTCAAAGTATTGACTCTCACCTCCACACTCCTACCCTTCCTCCTCTTCTGCCGCCTCTAGGCATACTTCTCCCTCTCTCCTTCTCCTTTTCTCAACAGTAATATAATTTCCACTGGCACCCTACTGGGTAACAGTACCAGTGGCGTTTCTTGGTAACCCGGGCCTCGGCCGATCTGGTATGGAAATGTGATTTATGATCTGCATATTTGATTGGGGAAGGTTTTACGCCGGATACCCTTCTTGACGCAACCCTCCCCATTTATCCAGGCTTGGGACCGGCATGCCAAATGCACTGGCTTTTACATCCCCAGTGGCTGGGTTAGTCAGTTTGCTGATATCTACAGGTTTAAAAACCATGTAAATTTTAAAAACATGGCAGACTGACCGTGGTACTCTGAAGTAAGATAGCAGACTAAACACAGCTGCAGATAATAAAATGAATAATGGGTCTGTTTGATTTAGGTGTGCCAGCACATCTGTCAGCATGGACAGACGGACAGACGGAGCAAATGTCCTCAGTTAAGTCCTCATTCATCAATACATTGACATGCATTGTAAGTAAGCACGTGTCAGAACGTGTTGGCATTCAATGCATTTTAGGACCTGCGAGTAGGATTTAACCAACTGTTTTGTCGGTGAGTCTGGGCAGGTTGTGTCATCAGCTGAAGCACCTTTCTGATGGCCCAGAACTTACCATTTGGTCCTGGGCAGGGAAATGGCAAACATTTGGTGAGATGTGTGCTCGGTTTAATCTTTGAACAGTTCCTAGCCCCCCGTGTGTCAGAAACTCGAAAGGTGCTGCGTTGAACTTTTTGCCATAATGGAAAAAGGGGATGTCTTACAAAATACATAATATATTACCAAACTCCACTCAGCTCAGATTTCACATACACAGAAAAGGCTCTTTGTGCCACGGTCTCTCTGTTTTGATGACCTTTGACCGAAAAGGTCATTACCATACTTCTTTCCCGCCAATGAGTAATTTCAACAGCATTTCAATTACCTGCCTGTACAGAGAGAGAGAGAGCATGCAGTTTAAGGACAGGTCGACCTTTCTCCCCCTCTCTCGACAATAGCCTTCTCCATCTTTTCAGTTCCACTCCTTCTCAGCCATTCGCACTATGGCAGTATGTCTGAACCCCTTCCCCAACACAAATCTCTGCGATACCGTTGCTGCCTCAGAGATAGTCCAACTATAAAACATTCAAATCCTTGTACGGCGAGCATGTGTGTTTGTGCGTTTGCTCCCCCGCCCGTGTCTAAGTGTGTGTTTTTTTCTCCATGTTTTAAAGCGGCACGGGGGGGAGGTGGTGCTGCCTCAGAGCATCATTATTCACCTTCATATTGTGATGCTGGATTTAAACCTTGTTCCCTCATTCCAGGCACAGAGCGGCGGTGCTGTTAGCCTATGTTCCGAAAAGAAACACACCATCCTCATGTATCAATTTACCACCGCCGCGCCAGCGAGAACTGACCTAGAATGCCAAATGACTCCTGGCCAAGACGCCGAAGATGAGAAGAAGAAGAAGAGGAAGAAGAAAAAAAAATATGCACGGAACAAAACCTGCTGGCATGAGTGATCAACCACAAATTATGCTATTCCGATTCAGAGAGCAGCGGCTAATTTGAGAAAGTGACACCAATTTCCCCACAGGCCACGGCGCAATTGCTTGACAAAAACGAAAAACACATCCTGCTTTTTTCTATTTACTGTAGCGCATGAATGTCAAGGAGACGCGCACGTACCGGGGCCGGCATATGAACTGGACCGCTTGCAACTGGAATTCCATTGTACCCTCCCTCCCTCCCCCTCCCTCCCTCGCTCTCTCCCTCCCTCCCTCGCTCTCTCACTCTCTGTCCCTTTCTCGCTCTTATTCTTATGCCCCCGCCCTCAAAAAATGATTAAATATTCCCCTCTTCTCTCTCTCATTCCCTTCATGAGCTCATTCTTTTTTATTCTGTCTCCCATCCCCGCTCTCTCCCTCTCTCGCTCTCTCTCTCTCCCTCTCTCGCTCTCTCTCTCTCCCACACACACACACACCATTCAAATACACAAACAGATTTCCCAGCTGCCACGGTGAGATGTGACATTAGGGAGGAGAAGCTGTAGCTTAAACACTTGTTGTAGTCTGGTGCCACAGTCTGCCCTGCATATATTTCCCTCTTGTGACTTGATTGTTAGGAGAGCACACGGTACACACACTGCCTATTCTCTCCCTCTCTCCCTCCCCTCTCTCCGTCTCCCCCTCTCTCCCTCCCCCCTCTCCGTCTCCCCCTCCCCCCCCTGACTGTATCCCGTAATTGTGACAGCTCTCCAGAGATCATTT
>NC_079213.1:108267855-108272855 GCF_029633865.1 Lampris incognitus
TTGTGGTGCAGTACACCCCGTATCGAATCCCGCACCGAGCAAGAAAATAACCGGTTACATTGGCGGGATCCGGAAGTGTGCAGATCCTCAGAAGTCTCTTCGGAGCGCGGGAAGAACAAAGCGCAAGGGCGCGCTTCCGGGGACGGTGACGACTGTAAACTACTAATAAAAGACACGTTAGCCCCTAGCTAACGGGTCTGACCCTTTAGCCGAGCGGTTAGTGACGTCGCCTTGTGATGCAGTATACCCCGTATCGAATCCCGTACCGGACAAGAAAATAACCGGTTACACTATGATAACGCAGAGAGGAACGGGCTGGGGAAGCTACACGGAGAGGAAGAGTTCCTCCTCCTGTGCAGCTTGAGCTAAACACAAAAAAGACAAGCCCGCCAAATGAGGTAAGACAGAAAACAAGAGGACAAAATTGATTTTTTTTTTAGTAATAATGTAATCGGTTATTTTCATGCCCGGTGCGGGATTCGATACGAGGTGTACTGCACCACAAGGCGACATCACTAACCGCTCGGCTAAAGGGTCAGACTCGTTAGTAGTTTACAGTCGTCACCCTCCCCGGAAGCGTGCCCTCGCGCTTTGTTCTTCCCGCGCTCCGAAGAGACTTCTGAGGATCTGCACACTTCCGGATCCCACCAATGTAACCGGTTATCTTGTTGCCCGGTGCGGGATTCGATACGTGGTGTACTGCACCACAAGGCGACATCGCCAACCACTCGGCTAAAGGGTCAGACCCGTTAGCTAGGGGCTAACGTGTCTTATTAGTAGTTTACAATAATAATAATAATAATAATAATAATAATAATAATAATAATAATAATAAATAATGGCATAACCTTGGAAAATATTCTTTGTTCACCAGCAGCAAACAACCTCAAAAAACAGATGGCTATTTCCTAATTGGAGAGCGGCAGCTGGTTCACAATCCTGGGGTTGGGAACCTTAACTGAATACGGCGCTGCTGTCTATAACAAACATCCGTTCTGTGCCCCGGTCGCCCACGTGGACGAGGAGTTGCTTGAGAAGGAAAGCTCGTGTGGCGACGCGGCGACGTGGCTTGAAGGCGTGGAGTACAACGCCTCGCTAATGCTCCCTGAAGTACCGCAAGCACACGGTGTTAATGAATTAGATAACATTTATACCCGCGTGTGCGGGAACGCAGATTTCGCCACCATTCATTCAGTTGCTGCAGGGGCCAGTGTGTTAGACCCGCATCTTTCTTTAGTTAACCCGCGCCATGTTTTCACACACTCAACATATCAATATGCGTCCAGAGATTTGGCAGAAATATGCGACGCTAATCAACACTCCCATCACTGGCAGGGGCACAGGAGGTGCAGAAGATGTGTTTGTGCTGAGCACTAGCCACGGCAGTACACTGCTAAATAGTAAGTGCACAACCAGTTTTAGCCGGTTTATAAAAAAAAGGATTAAAAAAAGGGGGTGTAGATGTAGAGGTCAGTGATGTCGGTGTGGGTTAGAGCGAAGGTGGCGGTGGTGGAGTAGAACGTCTCGTACCAGCTTCTCACAGGTCCGCCCAGAGAGTTGAGTTGGCTGTCTCATACAGCTGCTGCTGTTTATTATTACTTGATGATGCAGGAATGCCCTCTGGATTGTTTCCACCACACAAAAAAACCAACCGATGCTGCACGCTTCAGTATCTACTATTTGTGTTGATATTGTAGCGAATTCGGGGGGGACAACGCAACCACAGGAACTGCTGCGGCCGGGACGCGAACCCGTATCGCCCGCACCGCAGGAGACATCGCTAACCGCTAGACTAAAGGGTCCGACCCGCCAGCCAGCGGCCAGCGTGTCTTCTTATCCATGCACGTTACACTATGATGACGTTTTGAGGGGGGGTGGTGGTCATAATGTATAAACAGGGCTCAGCGTTTTCGGTTTTTATTTTTCAAAGCCGTCCAGCGTGCCGAATTCCGCCACAAGAGGGCACCGTTACGTGACCCCACACGAACAGGAACAGCTCTTGAATCCGTGGAAACATAAAATCCGGGTGAAAATCGGTTTAAACCGACCTGCTCCTTTTTTTAAAAACAAATCTGGGTATTTTTCGGTTAACATCGGTAGAAACCGAAAACGCCGAGCCTTGCGTGTAACGCCCAATGTAGCGATCATAATAGCTGACTCAACTTTCTTACCTGGATCACTGAGCATGCAGAAAGACCTCATAATATACGTTTTCCCAGACACCTGAGGAAAAGTTCCCGTCTCCCTCGAACAGTCTCTCCAAGGAAATTGCAGCACCTGTTGCATCAGAATTCCTCTCCTCATCAGAATTCCTCTCCCCATCAGAATTCCTCTCCCCATCAGAATTCCTCTCCTCATCAGAATTCCTCTCCCCATCAGAATTCCTCTCCCCATCGGAATTCCACTTGCCTTCACTCACATGCATTAAGCCTCTCCAGCACCGCTGGGTAGGCCGCAGTAGTCTTGTTTTCTTCACTCTGCTGTTGTCGCTTTCATTGAAACGAGAACTGTTTTCTGAAGGATGTTCATTTGGATGTTGTCTGTAATAGGCTTGCTAGGGTACTGACTTAATGATAAAAAGGCTATTCTCGACATCTAATGGCATCAGGGACAAAAGGAGTGTGTGTGTGTGTGTGGGGGGGGGGGGTTAAGATTTTGGCACGGCTGTTTTTGGGCCTGCCTGAAACTACATGAGTGGAGTTCTTCGGAAACTATTTTTTTCACCCCCATGAAAAAGAGGACAGCAGAAATAAAAAAAACAAAGCTATTTCAACACACACTGCGGCGGAGTTTCTTCATGCACCCCCTGCAATCCAGGCAGGGGGTGAAGTTTCGGCACAACAGGGTATTGTGATTTCCTGGAGGGACTGCTCAAAGCAGCCTTGTGATGCATCTCATCTTTTTTGTTGAATTTATCATGAAGGCAATCGCTTCTATCATCCTAGACCCGTCCCAACATGCTTTCAGCTCAATATATATATATATATATATATATATATATATATATATATATATATATGATTGCTTATGGCATGAAACGGGCTTGTACTGTCTCATAAAGATTTTACTTGACTCACTGGATTATTTTGCTCCTTATTTGCTGTGCACTATCCCTACCGTTGATTGTTTCTTTTAATAATTATGTATATATTTTTTCCCCCAAAACTGTCAATGGTGTTGTGAGTGCTCAACTAATGAGGAGCAGAATATCAACTTATTGATATGTGTGTGTGTGTGTGTGTGTGTGTGTGTGTGTGTGTGTGTGTGTGTGTGTGTGTGTGTTTGTGTGTGTATATTTATATATATGTATATATATATATATATATAAATATATATATATATATAAAATCCAATCCAGTGAGTCAAGTAAATTCTTTATGAGAGAGTACAAGCCTGTTTAATGCCATGAGCAATCATCAGCTGATTATATATATATGTATGAACGTATATATAAATATTCATACATCTATATGTATGTAAATATATATACTACATACACACACACACACACACACACACACATATACAGTTGCAATCAAAATTACTCAACCTCCATTGCATATTAGGTTTATTGCCAAAATGTACAATTTTTCAGCTGTTTGTAATCAGCAAATTACATAATAACAGTTTAAATAGTTCAATAAAACTAATTTTACAAGGGCGTTATCCAAATTCAACACAAAATGTTACTTTCAATGACTACTGCAGTCTCAAAATAAAATGCATGTTAGAAATATGGCTAAGTCAAGAGAATTGTCCAAAAAGTTAAGAGATCATTGCCTTGCACAAACAAGGAAAAGGGTACAAAAAGATAGCAAAGGCACTGATTGTTCCTAGAGATCCAGTTGGAAGCACAGTTCGCGAGTTCAAAGTTAAAGGAACAGTGGCTACACTACCTGACATGGCAGAAAGAGGAAGCTATCAACGGCTGCCACCAGATTCCTGAGTAGGCAGGTGGTCAAAAACCCTTGAGTGACTGCAGAAGATATGCAGCAAGACTTGGTGGCAGCAGGCACCGAGGTTGCAGTCTGCACAGTAAGGCGCACACTAAACGCTGAAGGGCGCCATGCCTGAACTCCAAGACATACACCACTACTGACCCAAAAGCACAAGAAAAGTCAGCTCCAATATGCTCAAAACCAAATAAATAAGCCAAAGAGGTTTTGGGATTCTGTTCTGTGGAGCGATGAAACAAAACTGGAACTTTCCGGGCCTATGGATCAGCGGTATGTCTGGAGGAGGAAGAACGAGTCATACGCTGAAAAGACCACCCTGCCTACAGTGAAGCATGGCGGTGGCTCGGTGATGCTCTGGGGCTGCTCTGCTTCCTCTGGCACTGGAAACCTGCAGCGTGTGGAGGGCAAGATGGATTCAGTCAAGTATCAGGAAATCCTAGGAGAAAATATCATGCCGTATGTGAGGAAGCTGAAGCTTGGGCGTCATTGGATCTTCCAGCAGGACAATGATCCCAAGCCTACCTCACAGTCCACCAAGGGTGAATCCCAATTCCTAAGATAGGAATTGGGAATTCAGAAGAAGTCCTGGAAGATTCTAGAGTGGCCGTCACAGTTGCCTGACTTGAACCCCATAGAAAATCTCGGGGCGGTATTTGAAGAAGGTGGTTGCAGCACGCAAACCCAAGAATATTAGTGAACGGGATGCCATTGCCCATGAGGAATGGGCTAAGACTCCTCAGGAACGCTGCCAGGAGCTGGTGTCTGGCTATGCATCACGTTTGCAGCAGGTCATAACAGCAAATGGTGCTCTACTAAGTACTAAAGACTCTTGTCATGAAGGGGTTGGATAATTTTGAGACTGCAGTAGTCATTAAAAGTGGCATGTTGTGTTGAATTTGGAGAAACCACTTGTAATATTAGCTGTGTTGAGCTATTTAAATTCTTCTTGTTTGATTAGTTTATTGCAAACAGCTGACAGTTTGTAAATTTTGCCAATAAAACTAATTTGCAGTGGGAGTTGAATAATTTTGATTGCAACGGTAT
>NC_079213.1:108277855-108345355 GCF_029633865.1 Lampris incognitus
TACACTTCTTTAATAGACCATTAGCTGTTGTGGTACGGCCACGGCACCGGCACCGGAACACTTCCTCCGTACTGCGGGGGCTGGGGGGGGGGGTATCGAAGCTAGAAAAAATAAGGATTTTCAGACCCCCCGCGGTGAGCTCGTGTCGCGCCCCCGCGAAGCTATTTGGCAGGTGTGGCAGTTGTTGCCCGCGTGAGGGTTTCTCCATTAGCGCCCGCTTGTTCAGGAGCCACCATTTCGGGCAGGGGCGCGATTGGATTAGCTTTGATAATAGATGTCATAAAAGCAAGGCGGCGGCCGTTTCATAAACCTGTCCCCCCGTCGCCGGAGGGAAGCAATTATATAAGTGTTTCCAAGGCTGACAATGGTGGACCTCTTCTGGCCCGGAACCCCCGGAACCCCCCCCCCCCACCCCTCCTCCGCCAGGACCATTACCATACCAACACTCGCTTTAATTTCCGGCACGAGTAAAGGTCTCGCTTCCGCGCACGTTGCTAAGTCGGGTAATTCACCGTCCGGTCCCCCTGGCGGAACCGTCAAAACGGACCCCTGTCGGTTCGAGGAGGCCTGACCTTCAGGATGAAGCGCCGGATGCCGTCGGTGACCCTAACGTCCTTCTTGTCCCTGATTTAATGCCCTTGGTTTGCTTTTAGCACACTTCATAGATTACAAAAATATAGTTTTTTTTCTCTCTTGCGTGGACTTTGGAAACTGTTTTTGGCTCATTTCGGGCTGCTGAATCCAAATCTGAGCTCGGATTTGCTCCATCGCGTCCAAGTTTTCGTGCTATCTGTACGCTCCTTATTCAGGATTTTGCAAAAGTTGACCACCTAGTCTGGCAATCTCGGTGGGGACAACAATGACCCCTGTTCGTTTCCTAATGTAAACTACTAATGAGACACGTTAGCCCCCTAGCTAACGGATCTGACCCTTTAGCCGAGCGGTTAGTGGCGTCGCCTTGTAGTGCAGTACACCCCCTCTCGAATCCCGCACCGGGCAAGAAAATAACAGGTTACACTAAGTAATTTCGTGCTAGGCTGAGTGTTTATTTATTCACTGTAATCGTTTTCGCATCTATCGATCTTCTAATGCAGCGGTGTTTTTTTTTTGTATCTTCCGAGTGTAAAATTGCTGTTTTCTCAAAAATAATGATTTTTCATAGTCCAAAAACCCTGACGTGATAGGCAAAAACTAACGCCAGATTTGGATTCAGCACCCAAAAAGTCAACCAGAACCCGTTGAAAAACCCCACGCAAGAAACATTGTGTTGACCAGTGTTATGCATGTTTGGGCTGCTTTGAGGAACCGATAAGGGGGCGGAGGGGGGGGGGTGCGTCTCTTTTTGAGGTTCCGAACCGGGGCGCTCGTGATCTGATTTACATGCGGATCAAAAGTAGATTAGCACATCAGACAGACAAATAGATCAGTGGAGATATATAGCTCAAGGAGAATTTGGGTGGGGATGGGGGTGGGGGTTGGGGGGGAGCTGTAATCCATTCCTCCGTTATTGCCGGGCCGGTGTGTGTTGTTTCTTTCTTCTTCTTCTTCTTCTTCTTCTTCTTCTTCTTCTTCTTCTTCTTCTTCTTCTTCTTCTTCTTCTTCTTCGTGTGGCGGATTCAACCGCAGCTATTTCTAGGAGGTTTTAGAGCCCCCCCCCCCTTCGATCGTTATTCCCCACGGTTGCCATTACAATTACTCAGTCGCCAGCATAAGCGGAGGATTTCACAGGGTCACATTGTGTTGTCATTGATTTCCTGGACAATAACACAACAATAAATGGCATGAGACAAAGACTCGGGGAGCGCATTAGTGTGGCGTGAAGAAGCCGCTATCATTGTTTACCGTCATTATTTTCCCTCCTTTTCTCTTCCTGTTCTCCTCGCTCCCCTGAATAGCCACCGCCACCCCACCCCGCCCCCCGCCCGCCCCCAGCTCATTGGTTTTGTTTCTAAGAGGCATTTAGTCCTGCTGCAGGATACCATTGTGGAGGGCTCGTGTCCTCCTGTAATGAGGTTGAAACTCAGGTGCGAATTCATCATCATGATGGATCATTATACAATCGGCCATGATGTAACGACGGCGAGATAAAAAATAATGTTGCATGATTTACCTCATTGGCATACCCCATTGAATTTTACTTTGGCAAATTAGCATAGAGCGGGCAGCGGGGCTGCTGCGGCGCGGGCGACTCGCGGTTCTGCTTACACACCCTGCTTGGAAATGCTCCATCATATCAGCTGCATAGGAAGACACCGCATTAATAATACCTTTGGTCGGGGGGTGGGGGGTGGGGGTGGGGTTATGAGTACCGAGCCCAACCACAGACTGTGTGGTACACGGAGAGGTAGATTTTTGCTCCCTTGAAAAGAGGAATGAAAGAGTGGCTGATGGATAAACAAATATAACGGTGTGTCGTCGTGCATTGCAGCAGTGTTTCTCAACCGGGGCTCCGCGGACCCCTAGTGGTCCGTGGTGTACTTGCAAGGGGTCCGTGAAAATAAAATATCTTTAAAAAAAGATCCTATGACATTTATAGAAATAGGATTGTTTTACTCAAATGTGACAGAGACCTTTATCCACCTAAACTATAAAGGGTAACAGGACTTTTTTCTCTAATTACATCTGTTTCACAAGTGTAATTTATTGTGTTTTAATAAGAGATCTCGCTCCCGTTTGCATTGTTAAAAGTTACTGCATAAAAATCTTGTTGTTACATATATCTGAAAGTTACTGAATACATATTCTGTTTTGTTACATATATCTGAAAGTTACTGAATACATATTCTGTTTTGTTACATAAATCAAAGTTACTGAATACATATTCTGTTTTGTTACATATATCTGAAAGTTACTGAATACATATTCTGTTTTGTTACATATATCTGAAAGTTACAACATAAGAATTCTGTTTTGTTAACTATATCTAAGTTACAACTGAAAGCTCTTATTTTTGCCCCAAAGAGTGAATAAATGCTATAATGCAACTTAAAATGCAGTTTCTACTGTTTCTATCAAATTGCAACCCCCCTCCCCCAACATCAGGTGGAGGGGTCCTCAGGGTAGATCAAAAATACGCAGGGGATCCAGGACCCCCAAAAAGGTTGAGAACCACTGCATTACAGGACAAAAAACAAAATAAAATCTCACGAGGCTCTGCTTTCCCTGCAGCCTTTGCAGGGCACGGTTATTGTTCCGAGGGCAAACTGGTTCAAAACTTGCGACATCAGGAGTCATTTCACCGCGAACGAGATCATTGAACATTTGAATTGGAAAACGGGGCCATCAAGAACCTCACCTCCGGTACCAATTAGAGTTTTAATTGATTTACCTCGATGCCATCGCCGCACAACAAACACCCGTCCTCGTTTCCTCTTTTTGTGTCTATGAAGAGGAACTGCGGCGCATCCTGATGAGGTTGCTAATGTGGCCCAGTGGCTCGTCGAATCTTAATGCGTGATTCACGACGACCCGAGGCGACTTGGGAACCTCGATCTCCTCTGACAGCAAAGCAAGGCGCCACCCAGGGAAAGACCGTGACCCCGGCAGCCTCCTTTTGGCATGGGCACAGATCGGTGGCGCGCGGTTGCCAAGGTCGACGGAGCGCTCGAGCCAAAGGAAAGGTCAGCTCACTGACTGCAGTTAGCCGCCGAGTCCATCACACGGGCCCTGGGCTGCTGTCGGCGAGCCTGTCCAGCTTCCGAGCTGTGTTTCTCAACCGCAGTTTGACATTTCATATTTTCTCTGGGATTTTTATGCTGTTCCCTTTTCAAGAGCGGGTTTCTCTTGGTGATTAAAAAAAAAGAGAGAGAGAGAGAGAGAAAAGCAAGGGCTAACAGAACCTAAAAGTCACTGCAGTCCGAAACGTAATGGCAAATTCCTCATCACAACAAATCATAGTGTTGCCACTCTGACATGCCTGAACATGGCATAGCGCTCATTACGCTGACAATACCACCATGGCTTGAGCCTCAGAGAGAGAGAGAGAGAGAGAGAGAGAGAGAGAGAGAGAGAGAGAGAGAGAGAGAGCGAGAGAGGGGGCGAGAGACAGAGACAGAGAGAGAGAGAGCGAGGGGGGGGGCGAGAGACACCGAGAGAGAGAGAGAGAGAGAGAGAGAGAGAGAGAGAGAGAGAGAGAGAGAGAGAGAGAGAGAGAGAGAGAGAGAGAGAGAGAGCGAGAGGGCGAGAGACACAGAGAGAGCGAGAGACAGAGCGAGAGCGCGAAATAGGGCGAGAGACACACAGAGAGAGGGGGGGTGAGCGAGAGAGAGGGCGAGAGACAGAGAGAGAGGGCGAGAGAGAGACACAGAGAGAGAGAGAGGGCGAGCGAGAGACAGAGAGAGAGAGAGGGCAAGCGAGAGAGAGAGAGACAGAAAGAGAGCAAGAGAGAGGGCGAGCGAGAGACAGAGAGAGAGAGAGGGCAAGCGAGAGACGGAGAGAGAGAGAGGGCGAGCGAGAGAGAGACAGAGAGAGAGAGAGGGCAAGCGAGAGAGAGAGAGACAGAGAGAGAGCAAGAGAGAGGGCGAGCGAGAGACAGAGAGAGAGAGAGGGCGAGCGAGAGACAGAGAGAGAGAGAGGGCGAGCGAGAGAGAGGGCGAGAGAGAGAGAGGTGTAGAGAGAGAGAGAGAGAGGGCAAGCGAGAGAGAGGGCGAGAGAGAGAGAGGTCTAGAGAGAGAGAGGGGGCGAGAGAGGGCAAGCGAGAGAGAGGGCGAGAGAGAGAGAGGTCTAGAGAGAGAGAGGGCGAGCGAGAGAGAGAGAGAAGGCAAGGAGAGAGAGGGCGAGAGAGAGAGGGCAAGAGAGAGAGAGAGAGGGCGAGGGAGAGACAGAGAGAGAGAGGTCTAGAGAGAGAGAGACAGACAGACAGAGAGAGGACATGTTATGAGGCTGTAGGACAGTAGCTGTGGCGGTGCCCAAAACGGGGTGAGTGAGAGCGTGAGAATCCCTCCCGTGACCTTGTGGGGGATTTCCTGTGTGGGGGAGATGATGGTCCTGTCAGCATAACGCTACTGTGCTCGCCTGATATCCTAACTCTGCATCGTCAGTAACACATACCCCCCCTCCCCCCCGGCCGGCCCGCCCGCCCGCTTCCCCCGGTACATTTTACTTAGTGTACTCCTCGGAATCGGGAGCCTCACGCGGGCCAAAACGCGTCCCGTCACGACGCCCCGAGTGGGGGACTGAGAGCTCTACAAGTGCGTAGCCGTGTGCATGGCAGCTGCTCTCATTTGACAACAGGATAAAACAATTCGTTGCGCTTTGGTGCCGTTGCTGGATTGACGTGTTCCAACACGTGCTTTTGTAAGGACGACGAGGAGACGGCGTGACGCGGGGAAACGGGGAGAATCGCAGCCCGCTTCTCGGTCACTCGGAAAGCCGCCTGAACGCTCTTGAATCGTCCCGGAGAGCTCTCGGGTTGCGCCTACGACTGGTGGTGAGCGTTGCAAGGATTCACCCAATTAGGACATTATTTGAAAACACGAAACAAAACTCCACAGACCGAGTCTCATAAAACAATGCAAGTGATTTATCGGTTTAAATATGTTGCCACATCTCTCTTTGTTGTTTTTTTGTTTGAATGAACAGGGGAGGTCTCTAATTTATCAATCTAAAATCCACGATTTCCTCAATCCATCTCTCCCGGCACAGAGGCAGATGATGCTTCTGTGGCGTCAGCTCAGCAGTAAACAGCCCCCACCAGGGGCGATTCTAGGATCAGAGCTTTAGGGGTGCTGAGCACCTAGAGTGCTGGCCGGCCAGGCAAGATACATTTGGGAGGGGGGGGGTGGATCAAACCATTTCGAAGCATGGGGGGTGCTGTATTTTTGTTGTTAAAATATTACGTTTAAACCATACACTGGATATGGTTTTGGCCTTTCTTCATCTTATTAAACGTGGACATACAGTAAAAAAATCAAAAATCTCTTCAATTTTAGGGGTGCTGGGGTTCAATTCGGGGGTGCTGCAGCACCCCCAAATTTTCTGCCCGGTCAAAAAATTTCAACAGAGGTACACAGATAGTGCCTTCAACCATGTTAAAGATGCCTGTTAGCATTATGTCACCTGACCCCGTGGTTCAGATGGATAACATACCTGTTTATCAATGGAGAAAATTCCCGGATTTCCGCGTTCATGCCACTCATCTTTCTCCACGGCAAACTGATGTCTGATTTTTAGCCCACGGGGAATGCATGTCTACGTCAAAGTCAGTGAAGGTTGATAAGAACGGTAGGCTATGCACATTGTCTGTGCATAGACTACTGTTGGAAGTAATTGTCTGTGATTTAGAAATTCAAATCTGCATTATTCAGGAGTCAAGCAGTTATATACATGAGGTCTAAAAAATTGAGTGAAACAAGATCAGGAATCAGGAACACTTTGTCTATTCACTTCCGTTTCCCCCAGCCAACAGCAGTCCAACACAAAGAAAAAACACATATCCAAAAACTACAAGAACACATATATCCGAACTAAGAACACATATACCCAAACTAAGAACACATATATCCAAATAAGAAGACATATATCCGAACTAAGAACACATATATCCAAACTAAGAAGACATATATCCGAACTAAGAACACATATATCCAAACTAAGAACACATATATCCGAACTAAGAACACATATACCCAAACTAAGAACATATATATCCAAACTAGAACACATATATCCAAATAAGAAGACATATATCCAAATACGAAGACACATATCCAAACTAAGAACACATATATCCAAATACGAAGACACATATCCAAACTAGAACACATATAGCCGAACTAAGAACATATATATCCAAACTAAGAACATATATATCCAAACTAAGCACATATATATCCAAACTAAGAACATATATATCCAAACTAAGCACATATATATCCAAACTAAGAACATATATATCCAAACTAAGCACATATATATCCAAACTAAGAACATATATATCCAAACTAAGCACATATATATCCAAACTAAGAACATATATATCCAGACTAAACACATATATTCAATTCAATGTTATTTGTATAGCCCAATATCACAAATTACAAATGTGCCTCAGCTGGCATAACAGCAACACAGGATCCTGTCCTTAGACCCTCTCATCGGATGAGGAACAACTCCCTAAAAAAAAAACAACCTTTTAACAGGGAGAAAAAATAGGAAGAAACCTCAGGGGGAGCAACAGAGGAGGGCTCTCTCTCCCAAGACGGACAGCGTGCAATGGATGTTGTGTTCACGCCTTTTACATAACACAGCGTTGAAGGAGGATAACAGAATTATAACGGACATAACATGTATGAAGAACATGATGCACAGGATGCCAAGCAGTGTTCACATGCCAACGGAGCAGTCCAGGACCCAAGCCACGCCACCAGCATCACCATGTAAAAAAAAAACAAACAAACCTTATGTGAGGAGAGGAAGGGCAGGCAGCATCCAAACGGCGACCACCATCACCACGGAGACCTGGGGAGGAGAATCGACTGCACGCGCACACAAGGGAGACTCACATGACACCATTCAAACACAGAAAAAGAGAAAGGAGAAGACGTCATTCAGAGAGAGAGAGAAAAGACACGTGAGAGAAGAGAGCAGTTTGCAATAGTCATTAGTCATAATCAATTAAGTCATCAACTAGTCCTAATCTATACTCTGTAATCTATACTATACATCCACACATACATCCATCCTTCCATGCATATTAGGCTTAAATAGATAAATATTCCCTATTTCAGTTCTGTATATCTATGACACGGCCTATGCTGGTGAAGGCCGGAGGACGTCCCCAGTCATCTAATCTCATGAGGATGTTTTCACTGTACCCCATCTTCCAGCACCGAATGGAGATGTGCTTTCAGCTGAAAAGTCTGTACATTCATGACGCGAGTGGCTCAGTTTTGCCTTCAGTTGTCCCTCCCCGTTCGAGATAACGTGTCAGCGCTGTTCCCTGACCTCTGACCCACCCTGGACATATTTAAAGCGCGCAGCCAGGGGTCGCATCGGGAGCCACACTGTTCACGTCCATTGCTGCACTTGACCAGACTGCTCATTTTGTGTGCCTCCACCCCAAAGCGCATCAGGGTTCCTGGACATGCTACATGTCTTCTTCCCCTCTCCAGCTGAATTATGGACCCGTTGTTATTTCCGCTCGAGGGTTGTATCCAGATTTAAAGTGCTACGAAAACGCCACATTTAAAATCAACCCGGTCCCATGGGCAAAGCATTTGTATATGACACACTTGGAGTAACTAAAATACAGTGATTGCCAGCGATCCGTCACATGCGTGTCAGCTAGTCTCGCGAGGCCACGCGTGACTACGGCACTTCATTCAAAAAATGCGAGCACGTGCTTATTTACAAATGGCCTCGTGAGACTGCATGTCGTCGTATCAAATCGTACTCTGCTATATATATACTACATCTATATACTACGTCAGGACATCCGCTCTGATCATCTGTTTAGCGCCATTAGATTAGAGATGGTAAATTATACGGTTAGAAACGGGCATGTTGAGGTATTACGCTTGGTGTGGTTCGGGTCACGGTAAGGATCTCGGAGGTCACTTGTGCAGTTTTGTTATGTGGATTTTTTTTACCCCCTTTTCTCCCAATTATACTTGGCCAATTACCACGAGCCGTCCCGGTCGCTGCTCCACTGCCTCTGCTGATCCGGGGGGGGGGGGCAGGGGGGCTGCAGACTACCAGGTGCCTCCTCCGATACATGTGGAGTCGCCAGCCGCTTCTTTTCACCTGGCAGTGAGGACTTTCACCAGGGCGACGTAGCGCGTGGGAGCATCACACTATTCTCCCCAGTCACCCCCCGCGAACAGGCACCCCGACTGACCAGAGGAGGCGCTAGTGCAGCAGCCAGGACACACACCCACATCCGGCTTCCCACCTGCAGACACGGCCAGTGGACCTATCGCTCAGTCCCGCCCCTCGAACGCAGACGAGCCAATGGCGGTGTAGTACCAAATGCACGCGGGAGCCCACTCGGACATCTAGAGCTAACGACTCCGTTAAGTAGCGTCACAGTTGCATCAGAAGTCGTGGTTTCTGTGCTGTTTTACGGATTTAAGTTGAACAAAAATGGTCAAACGATGTGCGTGGGGTACATGCAACACCGATACGAGGTGTCCTGAGAGGATAGGCAGTGAGGTATATTTTATCCCAAAAGTTATGTATAGCCTCTTAATTGGGATATAGTTTTGACACCCGATAGCTGCCATTGTAACTCTCTAGTCAGCCCAGGTAGCTTGTCCGCGTTAGCAACAGTAACTAAGGGGGGCGGGGCTAAGCGATAGGTCCAAGCCGGGAGGTACCACAGGGATTCGAACTACCGATCCCCCGTGTTGGTAGGCAACCGAATAGACCGCCACGCCACAGTAAAGGGTTATAATTTGCATGAAGTGTACGTCGGGGTTAGAAGTAGATCTCAGCACATGTCCTCGTTCAGTAAGGCTGGCAACCGAGGGGCTTTGAGTCCCGCAAATACGTTCAAATAGAACACCTCGCCTGTGAGACTGGGCTGTTTAAACGCTTCTTCTCCTCCCTCGCAGTCCACCCTTATTCTGTAGTCTAAAACATTGTAGCGAATTACAGGGGGGGGGGGGGGCAGCCCGGGAACCGCCGCCACAGCCGGGACGCGAACCCGTGTCTCCCGCTCCGCAAGCGACAACGTTAACCAGTCGACTAGAGGTCAAGAGGTCCCACTCGTTAGCCGAGACCCTTTAGCCGTTAGCCGACGGCTAACGTGTTGTTAACGTGTCTACTTATCCATGCACGTTAACAATATTGTAGCGAATTAGGGGGACAACGCAACCACAGGGACTGCCGCGGCCGGGACGCGAACCCGTATCGCCCGGACCGCAGGAGGCATCGCTAACCGCTAGACTACTACTACTACTTTCGGCTGCTCCCGTTAGGGGTCGCCACAGCGGATCATCCGTTTCCATTTCTTCCTGTCTTCTGCGTCTTCCTCTGTCACACCAGCCACCTGCATGTCTTCCCTCACCACATCCATAAACCTCCTCTTTGGCCTTCCTCTTCTCCTCTTCTCTGGCAGCTCCATATTCAGCATCCTTCTCCCAATATACTCAGCATCTCTCCTCCACACATGTCCAAGCCATCTCAATCTTGCCTCTCTTGCTTTGTCTCCAAACCGTCCAACCTGAGCGGTCCCTCTAATATAATCGTTCCTAATCCTGTCCTTCTTCGTTACTCCCAGTGAAAATCTTAGCATCTTCAACTCTGCCACCTCCAGCTCCGCCTCCTGTCTTTTCGTCAGTGCCACTGTCTCCAAACCATATAACATAGCTGGTCTCACAACCATCTTGTAAACTTTCCCTTTAACTCTTGCTGGTACCCTTCTGTCGCAAATCACTCCTGACACTCTTCTCCACCCACTCCAACCTGCCTGCACTCTCTTTTTCACCTCTCTACTGCACTCCCCGTTACTTTGAACAGTTGACCCCAAGTATTGAAACTCAGATGTCTTTGTCACCTCCACTCCTTGCATCCTGACCATTCCACTGTCCTCTCTCTCATTCACGCATAGGTATTCCGTCTTGCTCCTACTGACTTTCATTCCTCTTCTCTCCAGTGCATACCTCCACCTCTCCAGGCTCTCCTCAACCTGCACCCTACTCTCACTACAGATCACAATGTCATCCGCGAACATCATCGTCCATGGAGACTCCTGCCTGATCTTGTCCGTCAACCCGTCCATCACCATTGCAAACAAGAAAGGGCTAAGAGCCGATCCTTGATGTAATCCCACCTCCACCTTGAACCCATCCGTCATTCCAACCGCACACCTCACCATTGTCACACTTCCCTCATACGTATCCTGCACCACTCCTACATACTTCTCTGCAACTCCTGACTTCCTCATACAATACCACACCTCCTCTCTCGGCACCCTGTCGTATGTTTTCTCTAAATCTACAAAGACACAATGCAACTCTTTCTGGCCTTCTCTATACTTCTCAATCAACATTCTCAAAGCAAACATCGCATCTGTGGTGCTCTTTCGTGGCATGAAACCATACTGCTGCTCGCTGATCGTCACCTCTCCTCTTAACCTAGCTTCTATTACTCTTTCCCAAATCTTCATGCTGTGGCTGATCAACTTTATACCTCTGTAGTTGTTACAGTTCTGCACATCGCCCTTGTTCTTGAAAATCGGTACCAGTATGCTTCTTCTCCACTCCTCAGGCATCCTCTCACTTTCCAGGATTGTGTTAAACAATCTAGTTAGAAACTCCACTGCCATCTCTCCTAAACATCTCCATGCCTCCACAGGTATGTCATCAGGACCAACTGCCTTTCCATTCTTCATCCTCTTCATAGCTGCCCTCACTTCCTCCTTGCTAATCCGCTGAACTTCCTGATTCACTATCCCTACATCATCCAACCTTCTCTCTCTCTCATTTTCTTCATTCATCAGCCCCTCAAAGTATTCCTTCCACCTTCTTAGCACACTCTCCTCGCTTGTCAGCACATTTCCATCTCTATCCTTGATCGCCCTAACTTGCTGCACATCCTTTGCAGCTTGGTCCCTCTGTCTAGCCAATCGGTACAAGTCCTTTTCTCCTTCCTTAGTGTCTAATCTGTCATACAACTCACTATACGCCTTTTCCTTTGCCTTTGCCACCTCTCTCTTTGCTTTACGCTGCATCTCCTTGTACTCCTGTCTACTTTCTTCATCTCTCTTACTATCCCACTTCTTCTTTGCCAACCTTTTCCTCTGTATAATTTGCTGTACTTCCTCATTCCACCACCAAGTCTCCTTGTCTTCCTTCCTCTGTCCTGATGACACACCAAGTACCTTCCTAGCTGTCTCCCTCACTATTTCTGCAGTGGTTTTCCAGCCATCTGGCAACTCTTCACTACCACCCAGTGCCTGTCTTAACTCCTGCCTGAACTCCACACAACAGTCTTCCTTCTTCAACTTCCACCATTTGATCTTCGGCTGTGTCTTCACTCGCTTCCTTTTCTTGGTCTCCAAAGTCATCCTACAGACCACCATCCGATGCTGCCTGGCTACGCTCTCCCCTGTCACCACCTTGCAGTCAACCGCTAGACTAAAGGGTCAAATCCGCCAGCCAGCGGCCAGCGTGTCTTCTTATCCATGCACGTTAACAATATGTTTTCCCCTTTCTAGAAGACGCACCCAACGCCGTGAATGTTCTGGGGGGGGGGGGATTCACTTCCTGACTGGAGTTCACCTCACATGTGTCTCGTACGCAGATTCAACACGTGTCTTTCCCTCCGAGCTGACAAATGAAAACTTTTCATGCCAAAAACACACACACACACTCTCTGTGTGTGCGGAAGCTAAAAGGAAGAAGGCCCGTGTCGCTGCTTTGCGCCGCTTTGCGCCGCGGCGTTGTCAGAACCAGACCGGTCGCCTCCTCTTTACGTGTGTATGGACACGCTTCTGCAAGTCACTTATACGTGTTCATTGACACGTATCTCACAGATGCCGCTAGGGGCGCCCTGTAGCCTACTAGGTGTGTCATGACATGACGCAATAGAATGTCAAAAATGTTGAACAAAGATGGCGGAGCGAATGTTCCTGACTGCTGTCTTTGCCGACTTCTCCCAGAAAGTACAGCTGTTTAACCTCTTCAGTGACGTCTGTCACCGCTTTAGAGTGACGAACACGCTCCCAATGTCCCTTTTTATGACACTTGTTGCACTTACTGTTCATTGCAGGACACTTCCGCTCATTCAGCATTCATCTACTTTGTTGGTTGCAGGACTGCTGCCGCCATGACGCTGTCCGCCCTGTTTCTTGCGCCCCCAGTGGTCAGAAGACGGGATTGCGGCCCCAGTGGCAACTAATACGTGTCCATATACACGTATTTCGGTCTCGCAAGAACGTGTCGTCTCACACGTACGTATTGTGACGTAGTAGGAACAGAGCAGGGGAGCGCGAGGAGGCGCCGTGACGGCAGCCTCCTTTAGCGCGTCACCGCCGCGGGACGTTTTGCGCGCGGCGTCGTTATGACAACGCTCGCTCGTCCGCCATCACCCGCGGCGCCCGTTTGGCATCCGTCCCTTTTATGCGTTTTTCTGATGACAAAAAAAAATAAAAATTAAAAATAAAAACGAGAGCGTTTTATTTATTCCGGCGCACACCAAGGTTATTTCCAGAAGTCATTTTCAAAAACGGTCTGCTTCAAAAATTAAAGAAATAAATTAACTCCCATATTTTCGGAATGTGTGTGTGTGTGTGGTGTTAGTGTGTGTGTGTGTGTTAGTTAGTGTAGATAGCGGGACCGAAAACTAAAGCACTTATGATCCTAATTCTTTTTGGAGGTGGTAGGTATTGTCTCAGAGAGTAAGGGGGAAAATCCCAGACAATTAAAATTATGCATAATTATGCATAAATATGCAAAATATGCATTTTTCTAAAAATGGCTAAAACCATTTTTCTCGACATTTCAGATGATTCTGAGCATCCTTGATTTTTTTCACCTATAAAAAAACATTTTCTGGGACTTAGAAATGTTTTGGCATTATGCAAAATAGATGCATTTTTGCAAAAATGGCTAAAAACCACTTTTCTGGGCATTTCAGATGATTCTGAGCATTTGGGGGGAGGGAGTTGGAGTGGGGGGGTTAGGGGCAGGGGGGAAGGCGGTTAGCTGGCAGGATGAAGAGGAGGGAGATTTAGACGGGTCTAAATAATAAAGTAAAGTAAATAATATATAACAAAAAAAAGAAGAAGACAAAAAAAGTAAATCCTGAACAGCTGCAAGCGACTCATTTCTAGTTATTACGGGAAATAAAGTCTGCGCCTCTATCAAGATCCCCGCGCGCTGGCTCGTTTGTCTGACGTCAGCGTGTGTGATTGGCTCTCTGCTTTAGCAAGAAACGTCAGCTCTTAAAAAAAAAGAAAAAGAAGGTAAAGCAGAAACAGGGCTCTGATTGCACACGTTACATTGTATAATGAACTGGACAATCTGTTTTAACCTAGCATGAAATAAAGTATTCATTCTGCGGCTGCGCGTGAAACGAAACGGTGACTTAACAACCCTGAAACGATGCGAGACCGTCACCATCTGATGGCGTTGATGCATGACTGCGTCGTCCTTTAAAAAGCCTGTTGAATCCCAGTGTGCTTGTATCAGCCATGGAAAAAGAAGAAGAAGACGAAGAAGAAGAAGAAGAAGAAGAAGAAGCATCAGTTCCTACGGCAGGAGGAAGAGCAATTCCTAGAAATCACATTTTCAGACCCCCCCCACCCAAAAAAACCCCAAACCAAAACAAAACAGGATCATTCATTTTTGTTCAAGTTTCATTGTGGAGGTAATGAATAAACCAACTTCATTTGTGTGTATGTGCAGATCTGGCCTCCGCCGAGACCCGCTCTGTTACACACAAGCATGCAGTAACACACACACACACCACTCATACAGTCGCACACACACACACACACACACACACACACACACACCCACTCATACAGTCGCGCACACACACACACACACACACACACACACACACACACACCACTCATACAGTCGCACACACACACACACACCACTCATACAGTCGCACACACACACACACACACACACACACACACACACCACTCATACAGTCGCACACACACACACACACACACCACTCATACAGTCGCACACACACACACACACACACCACTCATACAGTCGCACACACACACACACACACACACACACCACTCACACACACACCACTCACACACACCACTCATACAGTCGTATACACACACACACACACACACACACGCACACACACACACACACACATCCAGGGTGTGCAGTCTTTCCGTCACTCTCTTGTGTGCAGTTACCACGCGTCACTCACCTGCCTCCTCCTTCGTTCCAACTTGCTGTTCGGCCACAGGGTTGCTATGGCAACGCGCGGGCACGGATGACAGACACGACGTCGCTGTGTGTGTTTCCGCGTCTGATTTTTGGCTGTGATGGCGGAGAGCCTTACAGGGCCGAGGAAAATGTCCGCATCGAACAAGATGTCAGCGGACGCTTACACGCACCGGGTCGCAACACTTTCTCCTCGGCCCCTGCGGCTGGCTCTTTGTTTTCGCCGAGGAAGAAGAAGAAGAAGAAGAAGAAGAAGAAGAAGAAGAAGATCAATCAGTCGTGCAACTCCTAGAACTGGTGGCTCAGTAGCTCAATTATCCTCCCGATATATCGATCGCGAGACCAATCCGGGCTTTCTTTCTTGTGCAGCCGAATTGATGTGGAGTATATAAAATCCAGCGGGGCCGGCCGCCGCCATCACGACCCGGTGAACGGCCCGGGGTCTTCTGTCCGGCCGCCATCACGACCCGGTGAACGGCCCGGGGTCGTGATGGCTCGGGTCAGGGGCGCTAAAGTGCAGGCTGGAGCTGAGAAATGAGAGTCCGGAGAGATGGGGTCGGAGGGCGCACCTGCACACAGACACTAAATAATGCACCCAGGCCACGTGGACACCTGCCGTAGCCCACACACCTGTGGCCCAATACACACACACACAAACACACACACTCCGGCTGAGCTGAATTAAATACACTTAATTGGAGTTTGGGGGCAAAACTGCACAATCTGTTCGAGAGGGGGCAAACAGATCCTCATCTCCCTTTATCTCTCCCTTTATCTCTCCTCTCCAGCTCGTCTTTTTATGGACCGGAATAACTGAGCGTCTTAATCCAGTATTCATACACGACCCACACCGCGCAGATCCTCCTGGCATTCTCCAAGCAGAGCGGCGGCACCGGGAAGAACAGTTTATTGGATCTCGAACAGTCTCAATATTTGGCAGGGTCTTCACGTTGCTTGTATTATCAAGTAGTTCACGCCTCCCCTGCATCATAGCGGTGGACGTGACGTGGGACAATAAGCATTATCACTTGAGTGTTTTCCACTCGTGCTCAGTAGGAAACCCACGCCAAGTCAACTAGGAAACACAAAACAGCCAGATCCCCAAAGTGATCGTCGCTTCAATTATTGATAGTTTTTGCTGTTCTGCAAGCATCAAATGCTTGTCAGACTTAAAGCACAGATTGAAACGGGGGGGGGGGCGGCGGGGGGGCGGGAGAGGGTACCTTTTTATGCTTTCTATGTTGACAAGTTAAAAGCAGTTACATGAGAGAGAGAGAGAGAGAGAGAGAGAGAGAGAGAGAGAGAGAGAGAGAGAGAGAGAGAGAGAGAGAGAGAGAGAGAGAGAGAGAGCATTGCCAGGGGACCGAAACGGGGAGAATGGAAATACTGTCTCGTTCTGTGCTCCTTATAACGGTAGATTTGCATGCATCATTTTAAGGGCTTATTAGATGGAGACGGGGGGAAACACGGAGCGAGGACGTGGAGGAGGCCCAAAAAAAAAAAAAAAAAACAAGATGGGGGAGAGAACGAAAGTGTATTGTGTGCCACTTTTTGCATATCTCTTCACTCGAGGGTTGTGGGATAGAGCCCCGCCTCATCAATACTGGATGAGCGATGTGTCTTGCCAGTGTTGGGAGCTGTCAGTCTCCGCCGCCGAACGCCTTCGCTCACTCACAGGGACGCTTCCCCTCGCCGGAAAACCCAGCGCCAGGGACTCCGCCGTTAACCCGGCACACCTCGGTCCAATTAAAAGGTGGCGTGGCGTGGCGTGGGTGCCGTGTGAGCCCTGAGCTGGCGGGGTGTGTGTGTGGCTTTGTTGGAGTCGGAGTCGTGGACACCGAGTCCTTCTCGACTCCACGGCCGGAAGAATTGGATCACCGGCAGTCGTGCGCGTGGCGATGTCTGAAGTAGGGCTGTGAGCTCAAGGGCCGAAGTAAGTCTAGTCCCCTGCCCGCCAACCCGGAATATATAGTGGATCGAACCCCCCCCCCCCCCCGTCCCCTCCGGCTTGGTCGGGCGTCCCTACAGACACAATTGGCCTTGTCTGTGGGTGGGATGTGGGTGTGTGTCCTGGTCTCTGCACTAGCGCCTCCTCTTGTTGGTCGAGGCGCCTGTTTTTTTGGGGTGGGGGGGGGGGTAGCGTGATCCTCCCACGTGCTACGTCCCCCTGGTGAAACTCCTCATTGTCAGGGGAAAAGAAGCGGCTGTGTATTGGAGGAGGCGTGCTGTAGTCTGCAGCCCTCCCCGGGATCGGCGGAGGGGGGTGGAGCAGCGACCGGGACGGCTCGGAAGTGTGGGGTAAACGGCTGGATACAACCTGGGGGGGGGGGGGGAGGGGGGAGGAAAGAAGGAAACAAACCCACATCAGATATGTGTTTTGATGACAGCCAGCGAAGCAGTCCGTTAACATCTCGGACATCTACATACAGCCCGGCGCTGTGAAGGGGTGGACGATAACAAAACTGAATACATGAATAAAGACGCGCCATCAAAGGCGGAAAGGTCCCAGCATGCATTGCCCCGGGAGGACGGAGTTTCTGGTTGGTTGAGCTGATAAGTCTCAGCCTGACGACCCCCCCCCCCTCCCCCCACTACTCCTTTAGGTCAACCGCTCCGGGCAGGCGGGTGTGTCCCTGTCAGTAGTGTGTATGCATATCTGAGAGGGAGGGAGGGATTGTGTACGAGCACACATATGTGAACGTATGTCTGCACGTATTTATGTGTGTGCACCTGCCTGTGTGCGTGTGCTCTCCACCCCCACCCCCCACCCCCCCCCCACCCCCCACCCTGCATGTCAGCAGCACAGCCCGGTATTTCGCGCGACATCTGGAACCGGGCTTTCTCGACCCATTTATAACCTCATTTGTAGTGGGGGCCTCCCTGATTTCTCTGCCTCCCCCTGCATTGTCAGTGGTTATTCTGCAGAGGAAGCTGTAGGTTGGATTGGCTGCCACCGACCCATCTGTTTGGGGCTAATTACCGGCGGCGGCCACTCTTCAGAAGAGGGAAGGTGCAAACGGAAGCGGCTTTTCAATTAATGATCAATGAGGCTAAGAGGGCTTGGGTACGGATCCCGCCGTGGAGGCCAGAGGCTTTATACGCTCCCGACAAAGCAGTGCAGGAAGTGTGGGGATAGAGGGAGGTGTAGAGGGAGTGTGTAGTAACGGGGAGAGAGAGAGAAAGCGAGAGATGAGGGAGGAAAAGGGGGGAGAAAAAAAAGAAAGAAAAGGGAAGCTACTCCGCAGGCGGAGAGGCCCCTTCAACAATGCCGTTTTGTCGCTGAACGCAGCGGGCCGAGCTGACGGCGTTTGAGTGAGTGCGGGCCAAAACCAACACGGGCAACATGCAATTAGAGCCCTAATAAATTAGGCCACAGTTACAGCAACAACACGTCCCGTCTCGGCGCGGCCCGGGGACGGTGCCGGGGAGAGCGACGTATCCAGGCTATCACCGCTGCATGTTGGAAACAGACTAATGGGAAGCGATTTGGGGTTCGCCCAAGATATAATTACTGTCCCCACCTCTCCTGTTCAATGGAGCCCGGTGCCCCTGGGGAGAGGCCTATTTCAGTCAGGTAATGGAGAGCCTATGCCTAGGAGCGAGTGATCAACTTGTCTACAGCGATGTCGGCTCCTGCGCTCCCCTGATTGTCCTCAAACAGCTAACCCAAGAATTTGTTTTTGTTATTTTTTATGTCTCGCCATATTAGAGCGAAGCTGGGTTCACAAGCAAAGCTCTCCCCTGGTAGCGGAGTTGTGGTCTTTGTGGCGATCATGTCGGAGACTGTGTGTGTGTGTGTGTGTGTGTGTGTGTTTGTTTGCATGTCTGTGTCTATTTATGTGTGTTTGTGTTGGCAATGTGAGCCAAGCCCGGCTGTGATTTATGTGTTGTCACTGTAACAGCAGCATAATGAAGCTGTTTTTGCAAACGTGTTCGGGCTCGTAGGGGCAAACTATTCTGCTGGGAAAGAGGAAAACACGTGTATAACCAAGCTGTCAAAGTTAGAGCAGAAAGAGATGCAGCGAGACCGCAAATGCGTATGATCAATGAGGTGATAGTGGACTAATATAGTGGACACCTACTTTGCTTCCCTAAAATATCTCTCACACGATTGAGTACATATAGTATAAGCATGTAAAAAGATCCCATATTCCACTGGAAAGTGCTATGCTCTACTTTCAACGTGAAATGAATTTTACAATGTAAGCATATGGGCCGGTTTATTGGCTCGGCTATAAACCTCCCTCTGTTCAACTTGCAAACTCGGTCATCATCAGCGGTCCCGATCAGCGAGGTCCCACAGGGTTCACTTTCAGGCTCAGTCCTTTTTTTTTCTTCTTCCTCGCAATTATGTGCTCACTCTAGGCAAAGAGAGCGCTGTTTGGCTCCCGTAATGCCACAAATCTGATTTGAAAAATAACTTCAGTATGTGACAGAAAATATAAAGGCAGCTGCCAGAAAGCAAATAAGAAAAGAACAAATAAGGCCTATAATTTCTGAGGGTGACAGAATGCATTCAGGCTTTAACCTGACAAGGATTCCTGTTCCCACTTGACCATGAATGGGTATGCATTCATTCAACCCTTCACTCAGATTCTACCTGCACCATGATTTGACTACATCTTGACCACCCTTAAATCCGTTGCTTCTCACCTTTAGTAATGATAGGTTGTGAACAAAGGTGTAACGGCAGCCCAGTGGCGAGAATAGTCATCGTGGACGACGATGGAACTCTGTGAGTGGGGTAACTTTTTTGAAAGGAAAGGACAAAACGCTCTCAGGAAAACAACTATAGACACAACGTCTTGAGGCTGGGGAACATTTGCTGTGTATTTATTATCTGTATACTTTCCTGCAAAAATGTCAAGGTAACATTTTCAAATAAAATCTCAAGGTGCTACAATTAGGTATAAGTGGCGGAATATGAAATTGTTGCTCAAGATGAAAACTTGCACACTGGTTAGTCCCTCGTGTTGGCACTTTTTTTAGTAAAGAGCCATGTGTGTTGGCTAGATATTTTCACAATTGTAGCCCAGTACATTAGTTGCGCTAAATAAAGTCTGACACGAGTAAGCAGACAGTGTGCACGTTTTTGCATCCTGAACTATGAGTGACACATTTTGAAGTCAGCACCAAGGAAATGGATGTATGTTTTTATTTTATATTTCTAAGTTTCCTTTATTAATCCCCTTGGGGAAATTCAGTTACTGCGAATTAACCCATCCTAGCAGCTTGGAGCAGTGGGCTGCCGCCTTCATGCTGCACCCGCAGACCAACTCCAGTTCTTTCCCCGTTGCCTCGGTCAGGGGCACAGACAGGAGTATTAACCCCAACGTGCATGTTTCTTTTGATGGTGGGGGAAGCTGGAACACCCGGAGAAAACCCACCGCAGACACGGGGAGAACATGCAAACTCCGCACAGAAGATGACCTGGGATGACCCCCAAGGTTGATCAACCCTGGGTTCACGAACCCAGGACCTTCTTGCTGTGAGGCGACAGTGCTAACCACTGGGCCAGGGGGCTGCCCTCAATGAAACGTTTCTACCCAACAAACCATAGCCATCTTTTCAGAGATAATGATGCTGCTAATAGTACCACTGCAGTGGTTACCGCAAATATGCATTGATCTCATATTAAAAGCAGTAAAATAGCTGGCTGTCATTTCATCGGCGTGTTCAGATGTTATGACTGTCCAGCAACAAGGAAACAAAAGTGCCGTAGATGCAAAGCTGTTATGTGACTTTACTGTGAGCAGAACAATCACTGTCTTAATGTCTCGATGCATGCTCATTAATCCAGGTAAGACAAGCAAAGAAATCAAAGAAAGCTAATAGTACATCTGTCACCATCTTACAATGCTGTGATTGCAGTTGTTCCCCAATATCCTCTGTGAATAGTACACATGGCCATCGAAACGCTAGTTAATGGTCACGGCAAATTGCATGTGAAACCGATCACTGGTTTTGGTCGTTATGCCGCTGTATTGTTTATAAGGGTGGGGACACCTGCAGTCAGTTGAGACTAAGATGAGTCATTAGATGGGTGATGTCATTAAATGTCATTAGATGAGTGACGAAACGTTCCTCTCAAACGTTGTGTCCAGATGAACTGATTCAACCTTATTCGAACCATTGTCTTACGTTTGTTATCGTAGGTCTAGTGTTAACAGCACATTTTATGCTGATTAGATGACTAACACTGACATTAACAATACATTTTATTTGTGGGCGCCTCTCAGAGCACTCAAGGCCACCTCACAGAACACAGTAAAAGAACAAGCAGCACTGTGTCAGACAGCATAAATCAAAACAAAGCAGGGTAGACAATAAAAAGTTAACACAACAGATAAGTGTAAAATCATCATCTGCACAAAACTCAATGAAGAGTGGATCAGACTGAATATGCCAGTTTGAAAAGATACGTTTCGAGATGGGATTTGAAGGTTGAAAGAGAGTCAGTGTTGTGAGGGTCTAGTGGGAGAGAGATCCACAGGCGGGGGGCACAGCAACTGAAGGCTCTAGTCCCCATGGTGGTCAAGTGGGCCGATGGTGTAGTGAGCTGGAGAGCAGAAGAGGATCTGAGAGTGTGGGAGGGTGTGTGGATATGAAGGAGTTCAGAAAGATATGAAGGAGCTGGGTTCTTAAGGGCCTTAGAGGTGAGGAGCAGGATCTTGAAGTCAATACGGTTTTTAACCGTGAAGAACAGGAGTGATGTGATCTATGGAAGGAGTTCTGGTAATGAACATTGTAAAATTGATGCTAATTTAAAGTTAGCTTGTCTGAATCATGTTTTTACAATTTACAATTTACACTTTCATTTGGCAGACACTTTTATCCAAAGCGACGTCCATCTGAGAGCTGATACAACACAAGCACGGATCTAGTCAGCAGAGAACGACGTCAGTAAGTGCCACGAAGCTAAGCTGGAGTTCGATAGGACATAGGCGCCCACAGGCAGTGCACAGAGGCAGTGCATAGAGCGGATTCCCCCCCCCCCCTTCTGTCCATCAAGTGCAGTGGTGTTTGTGAAAGAGCTGGTCTTTGGACTTTTCTAGGCAACCGACAACCCAGAGAAGCAAGCTGACACATCAGGAACACTTAAAAACCTTGATTTGTTTTAGCGCGTTAGAGGCAATAGAGCGCGTCTGACTTGCACCTCTGTCAATGGCATTTCTGTGAAATCCTGCTTCCAATTAAACCACATGGGGATAAGAGGGAGTAGCTAAGAGAGAAAAGAGGGTGGTGCTGAAAAATATACATTTTTCCAATTGTTTTAGCAATGAGCATTATAATATTAATTTCAAAGACAACAGCATGTATTTTAACCCTCCCCCAGATCAGTGCAGATGGTGCAGCTAAATGTGAGCCTGAATGAGGCAGAAGCCAGGCTCAGTATGAGGGTGGATGTTATAAAATTAATTGAAAACTAACGGTAATCAATTAAATATATGTATCTCTTAAATGAAGTATAATTACATGGGAATTTAATACAATGTGACTTCATTACTTATCAATTAAATGTATCTAATCTTAAAATAAAGCATCTTTGCATAGGAATTAGATGCGAATGAAATATAAATCATTGTGAGCTTTTATTTTAGCGCCTTGCAGTTGCATCCGCCACCATTTTCATTTGGGGAGCAGTTGGTTGTACATTAGAGAGCTGCCGTATCTTCCTGTCAACCATACACCACGTCCATCAGTGAGATCTGGGCTCGGTTTCCTTCGTCCAGTGATGAGCAAAGCAGTTCTTTCCAGGGTACTGAATGACTGGAATGAGTTCATTAAATTAAAAAGATTCGTCCACGGAGCCGTCCAGTGCTTGACTCGAGGAGAGGTGCCTCGCATCCGTTCTGATGTCTTGCCGCTCCTTCACACGCCTCCATCGTGTGAGGGCGCCACCAGTGTTTACTCCGGTTTCATTGCTTAGAGTTACCCTGGTAGTTCCCTCTGAAGGCTGAGCATGTGGAGCTCCGTCTGCCGTTGTTTCATGCACCAGAACAACACAATTTGCTGCTACCTACCAGGGACACCGGGAACATTTCAAAGCAGGTATTAGGATTTGAATTATATGCAACAAAAAAAAATACTATGTACTTACAAGGTGGGCAACAAAGACAAAATACCCAACCAGGAACTCTAGAAGAGGTGAAAACATGCAAAAATAGTGAGCATGACTCAAAATCAGAAATCATTATTCAGTCCCCCAAACCATTTCAGTCTCATTGTGAGCGGCCTTGGTCCCTACTCTGCTAATGTGAAGCCCCTTGCCACAAAGTTGGGAGTACCGTTTGACTCGGATTTAAGCTTTGAACCACAGATTTTTTTTAAAAAATGCCGTGTCCTGCTTCCTTCGAATGAGAACCATCTCCAGAATTAAGCCGATGCTCTCACACCGACCTGCAAAACGCGTCACGCTCTTATTTTCTCTCCACCTGACTGCTGTAACTCCCTCCTGCCTGGCGTAGTCACTCTCTCGCCTCCAACCGGTTCAGAATGCTGGCTTCTTACTGGTTTTAACACATCACCCCAATCCCAGCCCCTCTCCACTGGCTCCCTGTTCATTTCAGAATTGATATTAAGGTTTTACTGATCACTTTTGAAGCTCGTCTGGGCCTGGCCCCAAGCTTCATATTAGAGATGTTGACCCCATTTGAGCCAGTTTGCAGCCTTAGACCCTCACGTAGAGCCCCTCTGGCCCTTCCAGAGTCGAGGCTTTAATCCAGGGGTCGGGAACCTTTTTGACTGGGAGAGCCATAAAAGCCAAATATTTCTAAATACTATATTTCATTGAGAGCCATATAGTATTTTTAACGTATAATAAATTAAATATGTCTTACTTTTAATGCGACTTCTGGTGCTGCATGGTTTTGCTGATGGCCTTGTAGTCTGGTTCATACGTGGTGAGGTTGAGCTTCATGCAGGCGTTGAGGCTTCCATCAGTTAAACGTGAGCGTAGGTTGGTCTTAATGTTCCTCATATGCGAGAAAGACTGTTCACATGCATATGTAGAGCCAAACATGGTCAATACGGCAATACTCACACGCTGCATTGTGTGGTATGTCACAGGAAGCTCGTTCCAAGTTTTAAGAATCAGCTGGTCTTCAGGTTGAAGATTTTTAATTTCTGTCCACTTGTGTTCCCTCGCCAGCTCTGCTCGCTGTCGCGCAAGACTTTCCAACTCTCCATTAAGTGACTTGAACTTACTCATCCACGTGTCTGATGCCTTCAGGTCAGCAACTTCCAGCTCAAAGTCTCCGATAGAGACCCCGGGGATGCATGTCAGGTCGATTTTGTCCACTGCACACTCATGTGGATGAGTGATGAACTTGAAAAGACCAGTGCGCGCACGAAATTCTCCAAAACGTGCTTTGAATGACTGCAGGAGATTGAACGTAAAGCCAGCTAGCTGCTGGAGATCCAGATGTTGAGTGGAGTCACTTGCTAAGCATGCATCTCTAAATTGTTGCAGTCTTTCAAAGTGCAGAAGACGACCTGTTTCAATGTCCCTGAGAAAGACTTCCAGCTTGCTTTCAAATGCAAGCACTGCTTGTTGAAGGGATGAGATTGTATTTCCAATACCTTGCATTTTCACATTGAGCTGGTTCAGATGGCCAGTTATGTCCAGGAGATAGTGAAACTGCAGGAGCCAGTCAGTGTTGTCTAGCTCAGGATGCTTGACGCCTTTCATTTCAAGAAAAGTCCGGATTTCACTCAGGCAAGCTGCAAAACGGCTGAGCACCTTCCCCCTTGACAACCAATCCACGTTGCTGTGTAAAAGCAGACCGGGATAATGATTCCCAACTTCTTCTAACAGAGCTTTAAACTGGCGATCATTTAAAGCTCGGGCAACAATAAAGTTGACCACTCGAATGACCAGCGACATCACCTCACCAAGCTCCTGGCTGTAGCAGTGTATATACATGGCGTTATATCACTACACTGGCCACACGTCTGAGCGCAAAGCGCCTCCTGGTGCAGGATGCCATGAAAACTTAGGATGGCTCTCTTTTCATGTTCACGGAGAAGCGCTACAAATCCTTTGTTCTTCCCCAACATACAGGGTGCACCATCAGTACAGACAGAAATAAGTTTATCCATCGGTAGTTTTTTTTCTTTAGCAAACTCCATGAAAGACATGAATAAATCCTCTCCTCTTGTTGTCCCTTTCATTGGCAAAACAGCCAAGCTTTCCTCACGCAGTGTGTCACCTGCAGCATACCTGGCAATGATACTGCACCGAGATAGATGGTTAACGTCTGTTGACTCATCTAACGCGAGAGAAAAGTATGTCCCGGCGTTTATGTCCTTACTTTGTGTTTCCTCGACTTGATTTGCCATCATGATGCTACGATCGTGCACAGTTCTTGCTGACAGGGGCATGTCTTTTATTCGTTTGATTATCTTGTCTTTATTTGGGAAGTCATCAAACAGTTCATTGGCCACATCAAGCATGAATGTTTTGGCATACTCGCCATCTGTGAATGACTTTCCATTCCTTACTATTGCCAAAGCCCCCGCAAAGCTAGCGGAATTCCCGTCACCTTGCTTGGTCCACACACGTAGTTGCTGCTGACTCGTCTGCACTCTCCGCTGTAGCTCCTCGCATGCCCTTTTCCTGCTGTCCCCCGCTGGATATTTCCATGCAAATGAAGCATGGTGCGTATCGAAGTGCCGCTTTATATTTGACCGTTTCATCGATGCAATGTTATCATTGCATATTAGACATACCGCAGATCCTGCTCTCTCCACAAATGCAAATTCCTCTGTCCACGCAGCCTGGAATGCACGGTAATCATCGTCTTTTTTTCTTTTCGCCATCTTTTCCGTTACAAGGGTTGAAGCGGATAAACTAGTTGGCTATCTGATAAAATTGATTTCTTCACCTTTACAATGACCCGGACATGCTCGCGAGCCATTGGTTCCCGACCCGACCCACGGGTGACCCGTGACCCGTGAAATTTATCTTCAAAACTAATTTCTGTTTACTTTAAAATGACACAGTATTATTAAGAAATATCACAAGTATTTTAAAATCAGTTCCAAACTGATTTTTTTGAAAAAAAAAATAATTTTCAACTCAAAATTGTCTGGGAGCCATATGCCGTCACCGGAAGAGCCATATATGGCTCGCGAGCCATAGGTTCCCGACCGCTGCTTTAATCTAAAGGCGACCCCGGTTTTGCTGTCAGGGCCCCTCTGCTTGGGAACGACCTGGCTGAGCAGACAGGACGTGCAGAATCAGACTTCTTTTAAATCACTTCTTCAAGCCTATATAGACCTGCTTTTACATGATGCTGCCCTTTTATTGCTTTATTATTTTAATTGTATTTATTTATATTGAGATTTCTATCGTTTTCTACGACCTTTTTATCTCTTTTACCGTCTTTATCTTTCGACACCTCTCTGTTTTCTCTCCGCTGTGTTTTTGCAACTCTCATCGTCTTGTTTTAACTTCACATTGATTTTACCTTCATTTTGTCTTGCTTGTGTTTGGCCTTACAGTTTGGCTCTCGGTTGTTGTACTGCTTTCTGAGTAGTCTGCTTTTGCTGTGTCTGTCAAGCACTTTGTAAATGCTGTTTTTAAAGGCACTATATAAATCAAGTTTATTATCATTATTATTACTATAGATTGTTAATGGGTGGATGTGATCTCGTTGGTCTCAACAGATGTATGCTATTAAATGGAAAATATGCCAATATTGATTCATTTTCATTCTAAATTGAGAGAATTTCAATGTAACCGTTTTGGGCTCAGCCGCTGTCATTTGCAGAGGTGCCCTGCTACAAAGGCTGCAGGTAAAGCCATGGAAGAATGCAAAAAGATGACACAACACGAGGAAAAATGTAGAGAACAAAAACACAAATTTAATTCAAGATGATCTCCGGTTCGAATCCCCGTGTTGCCTCCGGCTTGGTCGGGCATCCCTACAGGCACAATTGGCCGTGTCTGCGGATGGGAAGCCGGATGTGGGTATGTGTCCTGGTCCCTGCACTAGCGCCTCCTCTGGTCGATTGGGGCGCCTGTTAAGGGGGTGGGGAATAGCGTGACCCTCCCACGTTCAACCCCCCCTCCGGCGACACTCCTCACTGTCAGGTGAAAAGGAGCGGCTGGCGACTCCACATGTATGGGAGGAGGCATGTGGTAGTCTGCAGCCCTCCCTGGATCGGCAGAGGGGGTGGAGCAGCGAAAGGGGCGGCTCGGGTGGGGTGGGGTAATTGGCCAAATGCGATGGGGGAGAAAGAATGTGGACATTTTTCAGCAATTTTGAAATGCCATAAGTAGATATTGTATTGGTGTATTTTTGTCTTCTTCTGTAAGCTACTACAGATAAGGGGGGACAATGAAATGGAAAGCTAACATATGTCAAATGCTGTATTTATTTTTTGTTTTGGGGGGGGGGCGCACGTTCCTTTTCTCAGGTAGCCTTGTTTGCCTGTCTTTTGCTTATCAAACATGTAAATCATTTCATAGATAGTATTTTAAAAATGCTCTGTAAATATCATTTTTAAGTTTCCTTTGTTAATCCCCTTGGGGAAATTCAGGTACTGCTAATGAGCCCATCCTAGCTGTGATCTGTGTAGCTAGGAGCGGTGGGCTGCCGCCTTCATGCGGCGCCCGGGGACCAACTCCACTTCTTTTCCCACTGCCTCGGTCAGGGGGCACAGACAGGAAGTGTAAACCCTAACATGCATGTTTCTGTTGGCGGTGGGGGAAACCGGAGAACCCGGAGAAACCCCACCGCAGACACGGGGGAGAACATGCAAACTCCACACAGAGGACGACCTGAGTCGACCCCCAAGGCTGGACAACCCTGGGGTTCGAACTCGGGGCCTTCTTGCTGTGAGGCGACGGCCCTAACCGCTGGGCCGCCGTGCCGCCCCAGTGTCTCGGTTATTTTTGTTGTTATGAATCCATGGAACCCTTGGGAAGCTCAGCCAGTTTAAGTATCAAATTCATAACGGCAACCCTGAGAAAACAACCTGCCGTGCATGTGTGTGTGTGACCCGACAGGCGTTATGGGGGACGAGAATGAAAGGAGCCGAACAGATAAGCCGGTGTTGCACAGCATCGCATTGTCTGCTCTAATCAAACTGGAGCATCCTTGGTGGGTTGTGAATGAGATCTCAGTCAAAAGAAAGAAGAAGAAAAAAAAAACAACAACCATGTCTCGTGTTCCCAGTGGGTTGTTCACGTTGTCAGCGGCGGTCTGTCAATACCCTGGATCTTAATCTGTTTTTCGCCCCGGCACCGCAGGGTCCCCAGGCCACGCCACATCGACCTTCGCCAGCCGGCGGTACAACGTGAGCGAGTGACTTCTGCTGAGTTGAGAGATTGCCGTCAGATCCCTGTGGAAATTAGCTTCGACGCCCGTGTTTTTTCTCGCCGCGACCGCTTTAATGGCGCTCAAATGAAGCCATAAAACAACCACTTAAATCTTGCAATTACCCGTAAAACTTTAATGTTTCGGGCAATGAGTCATTTAAAGCGTCTTTTAGGTATTGTGCGTGTGGAGATCGTGCACACGTATTAGGAGCCCCATCGGAAACATTAGGGCAAGACCGGTTTGAGGAGCTGCGTCATGTTGTGAGGCCTTCTGGGTGACGGATGTTCATCTCAGCGATTTTTTTTAGTAGGAGGAGGGCAGCGTGTAGTAAGGCGGCATATTCCTGTGTTTTGGACAAGTCAGGAAGCGGGAACAATTTATTGTCACAAAAGCAACACAGTTTCGTTTCTCCCAGCCCACAGCAGTGCGACACAAAAGGTAAAAACACACATCCAAAATGTCCCAAAACAGACAAAACAAGGCAAAAAAGCACAGTTAACAGCACAGTCCATTCGGTGCAACACAGTCCAATAATTCCTCTGTCCAGAGAACGACCGCCGGCCAGGGTGCCTGTCGGAGCTGCCGGTCTACATGGGCTAGCAGTTAGCTTAGCCTGCCCCGCTCCTGCATCCTGTCAGACCACCCTTGGTGTTTCCTCTTCAGGCGCAGCTCTGGGCAGGGCCGTGGTCTTTGGGCCCACCGGACACAGCAGACCAGGCTCCCTCAACCGATGCAACGCTAGATCTCCAAGCCAGACACCTTCGACACACCTCCCCCGCACGCCACACGACAACACGGATGCAGACACAGAGAAAAACACTGCACAGTCGACACTAGGCGAGGCCGCCACCAGACGGCCTCAGTGTTTCCTCTCGGGCGCAGCTCCGGGCAGGGTCATGGTCCCTGGGCCCACATGAGGCAGCAGACCAAGCGTTCTCAGCCGATCCAACGCCGGCTCTCCCAGCCGTCAAACAAACAAAAAAAAAATTGACGATCAAAATTAAAACTTCACACGATGACACAAACTTAGACGTGGACAAGGACGCCGCGTAGTCAGCACCGGATGAGGCCGCTGCAAACGTGAGTTCGCGCCGCCATCTTCCCACACCGGAAGCGGTGCTTTCTTAAAGGTCCCAAATTCTTAAAGGTCTTAAAGGTCCTCTCCTTTGTAATGAGAACTGTGTTTTCATTATCGCTGCCTGTTTTATCTGGACTTAACATCGATTTAACACTGTTTCAGGGACTCAAGGAAACATTGTTCTGTTTTTGTGGCGACGGGAATTTTTTGCTTTTCCTGACAAAACAATATTTTTTTTGTGTGAATTGGGAAATGAGTGATCGTCTACCGGCAAATTAAAGCTAGCCGACAGCACATCGAAGGCCACATTCATCCGAAGCTAGCCGGACAAATTGAATTGCAAATCAAATCAGATTCGCTCCCCTCACAAAATCCCACGCAACGGTTCAGTTTTATTCAGATGAGCATCAGACTGTGGCAGTTTATGGTGACCTTTAAACACATAATCAAAAGAATATCTTTAAAATGCAGCGGGGTGTTTTTGCTACCCTCAGAGAGGAAAGGTCGCCACACTGGTTCACAGTGGTCATTTGGTGATGCTCCATCAAGGTGTAGCATCTGATATTGTCGTGTTGGTGTTGTTCCCATCCATCCACCCATCCATTATCCAAGCCGCTTATCCCAATTGGGGTTGCGGGACGCTGGAGCCTATCCCAGCAGTCACTGAGTGGCAGGCGGGGAGACACCCTGGACAGGCCGCCAGTCCATCACAGGGCCGACACATCCCACGACGTCATAATTTATGTTGCTTCAGGACCATCATTGCGACTGACCAGTCCCGTTGCTGCACTGTCGTGCCTTTGCAGCTTGGGGAAAAAGATGGTTGTGGGTTAGCGTGTGTTAACTGTTGGTTAGGTTAAGGTCTGCATCGGTTAAGGTTAGCGTTAGGTTTAGGTGTAGGGTTAAGTTGAGGTTGTGTTAGGTTAGCTTTGGTAGTTTTCCAGTCTTAGTCCCCGTGTTGCAAAGGCACAACATCACAACAATGTGATTGGTTCGTTGCAATGATGGTGCTGGAGCCACATTGATTATGATGTCGTGGGAACAACACCGACATGGCGATATCAGATCATGCTTCCATCAAAATCACAAACTCTTTTCCTTAGTGTCAACCCCCCCCCACTCCTTCGCGGGGCCTTGACGGCGGAGGTTAGCAGGAGGTGAGCACATCTCTGTATGGAGGAATGGACTCCCGTGTTTCCCGGGTGACCATGATTACTACCAGGTGCGGGCTTTCAAGCCTTGAAAATACTTCCTGTCCTCCATCCCCCTCCATTTGTCATGGCCCCCTTATAATGTCTGGAAGAAATACACCGCGGTAAGCACCATCTTTCATGGGCGTAACAGGTTGAGTCCCCCATTTGTTTTGCGGCTATAACGCCTCACTAATTCTTTCATATGGTCCTTGTAGGGCGAGAGGGCTAGCGGTTAGGTCTGCCTATACAGAAAGACAACAGTGTCGTGGCAGTTTGGGCGAAGGTGTGGGACATACATTAGCCTCGCGGAGAGCTAATGGACATTTGCATGTGCAAGCATCTGAGCCAAAATGTTAATATCAGGATTTATGTTAGTCAGGTCAAGCCGTTTACATACCCCTCTGTATATCATGGAAAGTCTTCTGCAGATTAATTAATTAAATACCTCTAAATATACAAAGAAAACTGCAAAGGCCCCAAAGAAGAAAGTCTCAGATTTATATAGAGCAAATTTGTACGTAAAACAAATCTCAGTTTTTCTCCAATATGCAAAATTAGATGTGGCAAACTGTGACGCATGCCTCCACAAAGGGTTGGTTCCTATGTTCTTCCTTGTGGCTTTTCAAGGGTTTAACTAGTAAACACAGAAATCTCTAAACAATTCAAAACAATTAGGGGCAGATCAATAGTCTAGATGTATTGTAGTAACTGTGCAATAAGAAGAGGGGCTGATCTGATGAGTAACCACCCAGGCAGCAAAAACAATGATTTGACCATTTACTGCTTTGCGTCTTAAACGGCCAGCCACCAGACCAGCCATGACCATCAGCCAATTTGATGATATAATTTGAAATGTTAACCAGTATTATCAACTCGTCTAGATTTGGGGGGGGGGGCGTAATGCATCACTCCTGCCTTTAATGACCCTGGAAACTGTCCCACCAAGGTCACAGTGTTATTTCCCTCCCAGTCCTATCAACTGAAACCAACATGGAAATCTTGTGATATAAGAGATTTTTATTTTCACTTTATGACAACAATTAAAGAAAGCAAAAGTTTTTGGCCCCTTGTGTTTGCGCCACTATGCAAAGTAGGTTCCTGCATCATAGCAAAAACACAAACTTCCTCTCCAACACACTACGCTCAAATTCAGATGTTAATGGGCGTCCGGGTAGCGTAGCGGTCTATTCCGTTGCCTACTAAAAAGGGGGTCGCCAGTCTGAATCCCTGTGTTACCTCTGGCTTGGTCCGGTGCCCCTACAGACACAATTGGCCGTGTCTGCGGGTGGGAAGCCGCATGTGGGTATGTGTCCTGGTTGCTGCACTAGCGCCTCCTCTGGTCGGTTGGGGCGCCTGTTCGGGGGGGAGGGGGAACTGGGGGGGGCAATAGCGTGATCCTCGCCCGTGCTACGTCCCCCTGGGGAAACTCCTCACTGTCAGGTGAAAAGAAGTGGCTGGCGACTCCACACGTATCGGAGGAGGCATGTGGTGGTCTGCAGCCCTCCCCGGGTCGGCAAAGGGAATGGAGCAATGACCAGGACAACTCAAAAGAGTGGAGCAGTTGGCCGGATACAATTGGGGAGAAACGGGGAGGGGATCCGGATGTTAACATTGGAGCCTTGCAATGTAAACGACATAGCCATCTAAATTTTAAAAACTGAGATTTTTGGAACATCTATAAAGGTAGCAACGTCTGCAAACGTAGTCAGTGGGGTCTAATGACCTACCCTACATCTGCACGGGTGAAATTATGAATGCAAACCAAAGTCTCCAACTTTCCGCTTAATGAGAATGAAGCTTCCATCTTTACTGTGTAATTACATTTTCTATTTTAAGCGAATCACATTTTTTGACCTTTTGTTATGTGCATTGCTTCAGTTAAGACTGGTCAGTGCTGCTGCTCCGCAGTGTTTTGGACTTTCTGTGATCCTCAGTGACCTTGGATAGATGTAGTCAGTTGAGTTGGTCAGCTGATGGAAGATGTACCCAGATAGCCATGGTGGTATTGACTCAACGCTGTAATATAGTAGTTTAGTGAGGTTGAAGATCAGACAGGCCCGCTTTTTGGTACAAATTGCTTCCTGACCGTTGTGTAGTCTTGTCGAAGTTGATTTAATTAGCTATTTTAGCTATTTGGAAACCATTTCTTGATGCATGCTCAATAATAAGAAGGTTGAATCAGTTCATCTGGACACAACATTTATTGACAGATAAGTTTCATCACTCATCTAAGTGACCTCTTCAGTCTCTCTTTGGAAATACGTTTGAAATATATATAGCCCTATGACTGATTCTCACAAAAGGCTGAACACAGTCTTTTTTTTAGCTTTCATAGGGCCCAAAGGAGTTCTAAAAAAAGACTGAAAGACTAACTTTTTCCTCGGCTATCTTCTCTCGTGAAGGTGAATCATGAAATCAAACATTTTAGCTATTTGAGCCCTGAGATTTTAGCTTTGTTAGATGGCCTAACGTAACATTAATATTAGGCCTATAACTTTTTTAGCACCTCATCACATGGCGATTTGGCGGGAACAGGTGATTGTAATCAGTAGGGTAGCGCTTGGTCGCAATCCGGTACAACTGCAACACAGCAGTTGTAGCCTACTAGTAGTCGTAATGGAAGCAGCGCTAGAAGGCACAGTGGCGGCACGGTGGCCCAGTGGTTAGCGCTTTCACCTCACAGCAAGAAGGTCCTGGGTTCGAACCCCGGAGTTGTCCAACCTTGGGGGTCATCCCAGGTCGTTCTCTGTGTGGAGTTTGCATGTGCTCCCCCGTGTCTGCGGTCGGTTTTCCCCGGGTGCTCCGGTTTCCCCCACCATCAAAAAGGCATGCATGTTAGGGTTAATACTCCTGTCTGTGCCCTTGACCGAGGCATGGCAAGACCAACTGGAGTTGGTCCCCGGGTGCTGCATGGCGGCTGCCCGCTGGTCCTAGCTACACAGCTAAGATGGGTTAAATGCAGGGAGAGAATCCCCCCCCCCCATGGGGATTAATAAAGTAGTAAAAAAAAGGCCTACTAATAGTATTGAATTGTATGGCAAAGGTGTTGATGTGGGTATGGATGATGTCCCTACTAATGTCAAGGGACTACTGAATTGTCCCTACCAATATTTTGAGCGATTTCAAATGACTCTTGTTTTAACTCGACAACCACTCCCATCCATCAGTATTAGGTCTATGCCAAGTTGCAGGTTCGGGGGTTTCCCGTTGATTTGGGCCATGGGTCTGTGGCATTGTTGCCAACGGCTAGCGACAGCAGTAGCTTCTAGCTAGCAACAGCAGTAGTAACTTGAATTAGAAGCGGTTGGTATTTGTCATAGTTTAAAAGATTCACGATAAACGATTCTCTGCTGCATAGAGCTAATGTTAGTCAGTTAATTTGAAGTGTTTGCTAATGGGCTAATGTGTGTGGGCCCTGTGAGGGCCTGGCAGCCTGTCCAGGGTGTCTCCCCGCCTGCTGCCCAGTGACTACTGGGATAGGCTCCAGCATCCCCGCGACCCTGAGAGCAGGATAAGCGGGTTGGATAATGGATGGATGGATGGATGTTTGCTGATGTGTGTTTCATTGCTCGAACATGTGATTTTACCATTATCAGTTAACATGTTATTGTTGGTAGCATTACGGTGAGATGCTCTCAAAAAAAGAGGGAAATTAAGATCGGCTCATTTTCACCCTTTTTATGAAGATTCGTAGAGAATTCAGGGCGCTTTCCATAACGGTTTCAAAACACCTTGAACAGACAGTTCACCCCAAAATCAAAAATACAAGTTGTTCCTCTTACCTGTAGTGCTGTTTCTCCATCTAGATCAGTGTTTCTCAACCCAGTCCTCAAGGACCCCCCCCCCCTATCCTGCATATTTCCTTTGCAACCCTGAATAGGTACCTGTTTGTAGTTATTCAACCAATCAGCAATTTGTCAGATGTTGCACACCTTGCATAATTAAGTGCTGTGAGATGATTGGTCGAGTAAGTACAAGCAGGGCTACCTATGCAGGGTTACAATGAAAATCTGCAGGATAGGGGGTCCTTGAGGACTGGGTTGAGAAACACTGATCTAGATCATTGTGGTGGGAATTTTGTGGATATCGGCCGTAGAGATGTCTCCCTTCTCTCGAACACGATGGGACTGGATGGCACGCGGCTTGTGTTGCTCAAAGTGCCAGAAGAACTCAACAACAATGTCTCTTTCCAGAAATCACGACCCGCTTACTCAGGATAATCCACAGACCTTGTTGTGAGCAGGTTGATGGAGGTGTAGTTCGGTCTCAGTAAAAAAGGCCCTACATGAAATTATATAAGCAAATATACACTGAATACAGCAAATCACATTCTGTGTGTGTGTGTGTGTGTGTGTGTGTGTGTGTGGTAGCCGCCGCTCTCTGGTTTTCACCATCCGTGTGTGCGCTTCTGGATGTGTGGGTAACAAACCATCACTCTGTGTGGATTCGTCTGAGCTCCAACTTAAATGGTACCAAGCTGTGCACTTATTAAACCCCGGGGCTCTTGTTATTTGGATTTTGCTGTTTTGTTTTCAAGGCGTTTTTCTGTTATTGTATTGGGCTATTTCGCAACAAAGACATTAAAGAGGGCTGACTCTAAAGCAATGCATTCAGCGGTGTTCAAATTCATCCGCGCTGTCCAGAGCAGTGTTTCTTAACCCAGTCCTCAAGGACCCCCCTATCCTGCAGATTTTCATTGTAACCCTGCATAGGTAGCCCTGCTTGTACTTACTCGACCAATCATGCCGCAGCACTTAATTATGCAAGGTGTGCAACGTCTGACAAAATTCATTGCTGATTGGTTGAATAACTACAAACAGGTACCTATTCAGGGTTGCAAAGAAAATATGCAGGATAGGGGGTCCCTGAGGACTGGGTTGAGAAACACTGGTCTAGAGTCATCCTGGAGGCCTTATGATGCAACGCCACGGCGGCAGCCTCGTGGTATCTTACTTCATTACAAGGTTTACCTAACAGTCTTGTTCGGCTGTCATTATATGAAGACTCGGACACAGGAAAACCTGTGTTGTTAACTGGAGACAGCTTTCCTCGTGATAGCCCATGCAGACCGGCGCCTCCGGCTGTCATCCCGGCTGGCCTTTGTACCCTTGGACAGTGATTTTTTTTTTTTCATTTAGTTTGGGCATATGTGTTAGTTTGGATATATGTGTGTTCTTGCATGTGTTTTTGCCTGTGTGTTGCGCTGCTGTGGGCTGGGGGAAACGGCATTTCGTTTCATTTCCTGTGCACAAGCACATGAGGTGAAACGACAAAGAAAGTGTCCCTGATCCTGATTATTGAGGGTATGCTGCAATCTTGGCTACAAGCCACTTCAGACAAGTACAACAAGTATGTCAGGGGCGTCAAAATAACCATGTACTCGGTAAATCACAACAACTTTAACATCCTTTCCAGGTCTCCTGAGACAATCTCTCTGCTTTATCTATGGAGTCATGATGGAGGCCTGGTTTTAAACGGCAGCCGTCTCGGAGGTAATGGTTTCAAAGTGCTTAAATGTTTTGCAGGTTTTTACCCATTCACTGCAATGCAGGCGGCACGGTGGCGCAGTGGTTAGCGCGGTCGCCTCACAGTAAGAAGGTCCTGGGTTCGAGCCCCGGGGTAGTTCAACCTTGGGGGTCGTCCCGGGTCGTCCTCTGTGTGGAGTTTGCATCTTCTCCCCGTGTCTGTGTGGGTTTCCTCCGGGTGCTCCGGTTTCCTCCCACAGTCCAAAGACATGTAGGTCAGGTGACTCGGCCATACTATGTTGTCCCTAGGTGTGTGTGTGTGTGTGTGTGTGCTGGCCCTGTGTGATAGTCTGGCGGCCTGTCCAGGGTGTCTCCCCGCCTACCGCCCAATGACTGCTGGGATAGGCTCCAGCATCCCTGAGAGCAGGATAAGCGGTTCAGAAAATGGATGGATGCACTACACACATACCTTATATTACCACAGACCATTTTTCAAAGTGTACCTTGCTTTTCTATTCTTATTTTTTTGCTTGATTCCATCATTTAGTTTTTTTTTTCTCCGACTGTTGTATATTGACATAAACTTGTCAGTATGCCACAACTTCAATTGTTGTATATTGACATAAACTTGTAGTATATTGACTCAGCTCGCCCTCGTGTGACCTGAAATACAGTTTCGGTTCACATGAGGGCGAGTAGATAATGACTAGAAACTCTTCCTTCAAAGGGAAACTTAGCCGCCAATAAGCCGCACGTTCGTTTAGGCGCTAGTGGGGCTAGGGGTGCAAACTGATTCGACAGCGAGGTCGATGTTCTCCTGCCAGGAGAGCTGTCCCGCCGCTTACGTTGGCGTGAGAGATCCTCAGAGGCGGCGATTTGGGGGTTGTGTTGTAAATACGCTCTGAGGGCGCCAGCGTGTACGTTGGGTGCTCGCTTGTTGTCCGGCTTCTCTTGAGTGTCCAGAGTAGATTCATGAACACGCTCTGGAAAACGAGCGTATCAGCCGATCGGCCTTGTAGTCCCTCCGTCATCGACTGATGTGACCGGGTGACGGCAGTCTATCTGCACAGACGGCTGTTTAAATCATACATATCCCGCTGTGTGTGTGTCTTGAACGCGCTCTGTCGTGTCCATCTATCTCAGGCATGTATGCAAGTAACCTGCTAACATCTGTTTCAACATCTCTGATATAGCCTCTGCACCGTTGCTCTTTATCACCTCTTATTTTGCCTGTACAAGTCAATTCTTTTGTGTATACCTGGAGATTGTTGTGTTGCTGTGTTGTTATTCTAGTTAAGTACATTGAGAGAGCCACGAAACCGAGTCAGATTACATGTATGTGCAAACCTACTACTACTACTACAAACCTACTACTACTACAAACCTACTACTACTACTACTACTACTACTACTTTTGGCTGCTCCCGTTAGGGGTCACCACAGCGGATCATCCCTCTCCACCTCTTCCTGTCTTCTGCATCTTCCTCTGTCACACCAGCCACCTGCCTGTCCTCCCTCACCACATCCATAAACCTCCTCTTTGGCCTTCCTCTTCTCCTCTTCCCTGGCAGCTCCATGTTCAGCATCCTTCTCCCAATATACTCAGCATCTCTCCTCCACACATGTCCAAACCATCTCAATCTCGCCTCTCTTGCTTTGTCTCCAAGCCGTCCGACCTGAGCTGTCCCTCTAGTATACTCGTTCCTAATCCTGCCCTTCTTCATCACTCCCAGTGAAAATTTTAGCATCTTCAGCTCTGCCACCTCCACCTCCGCCTCCACCTCCTGTCTTTTCATCAGTGCCTGTCTCCAAACCTATAACATAGCTGGTCTCACTACCATCTTGGAAACCTTCCCTTTAACTCTTGCTGTATGTATGTGCAAACCTACACTGAAGAAAGGGGAGAGGTGGGGTTGTACAATTTACAAAAGTGCATTTCGTATATATAACACGATCCATAAGTAAACATACATAAATTCATTCATGAACATAAATAAATTATTTTTAGAAAACACAACTTTAATATGTGCATCCCATGTACATAACTTTTTTTTAATGTAAATCCAACAGATTTTTTTTTCCCAGTGTACGTGGCTCGTAAACATGATTCTGATTCTGAACTTAGTAACTGGCGCCGCGCTGGCTGACTGACTGACCGACTCGGCAAACGTGAAAAGATGGAAGCGGTCGCTCTGAATACAAACTTGTATATTGACAACATGTCAAATCAAAATGTAACAGTTATACAGCAGGAATAAACAAAACTGTACCCCTTTTCTACGGCGCTTCAATGCTAGCCAGTTTGTACTTCCCAGAACAGTCATCGACATCCGGTTGGGTGGGCGTTTACGGAAGATGGGGTCAGTATGGGTCGGACGACAGAACCACTTACGTGCCACACGTGTCTCGCTTCCAATATGGGGGTTCCCTGGGAGAAAGTGGAGTGGAAGGTTACCTCTAAAAAAGATGTTCAAAAATGATTGGCCCTCCCCCTTTTCTCCCCAATTGTATCCGACCAATCAATTACCCCACTCTTCCAAGCCGTCCCGGTCGCTGCTCCACCCCCTCTGCCGATCTGGGGAGGGCTGCAGCCTACCACATGTGGAGTCGCCAGCCGCTTCCTTTCCCCTGACAGTGAGGAGTTTCACCAGGGGACGTAACACATGGGAGGATGACGCTATTCCTCCCCAGTCCCCCCCCCCCCCCCAAACAGGCACTCCCTAGTGCAGCGACCAGGATACATACCCACATCCGGCTTCCCGCCCGCAGTAATGGCCAATTGTGTCTGTAGGGATGCGTGACTAAGCTAGAGGTAACACGGGGATTCGAACCGGCCGTCCCCCTGTTGGTGGGCAACGGAATAGACCGCTACTCCACCCGGACGCCCCCATGATTAGTATCTTACAGTTACTTCCAGGTTACCCACAGCCCAGGACAGTGGAAGCTGCTTCAGCACAGCTGTGCAGGTTTTGCAGGTGCCCTGGGAGTGTTTCCATGAAGGGCACATCTTCTGCAGCATCCTCTCCCACCAGAGTAAGGCGCTGTGCAGCACAGGGCAGAGACCCCAGCTGGGGCCGGGAGTCTGTCAGCCGTTTGGCAGCGCCGTTCCGGCGTCCTCAAAGATGCAGACTCCATTAAGATCAGTATTTTTGTTAGAAACATAGCGGCTACGCTTACAAGCAAACATATGATCTTCTTCCCTGTCATCACAGCGGCGCCGTCTGTCCCAGAACCAGATGTGCCAGCCGCCGGTATCGCTTTGGTTGTGATGACCTCATGGATGACCTCATGGATGGCCTCCGTGATGGTGTCAGCCGTCAGTCGTTGCTCACTGGCACCATGTCGAGGAACTGACAGAAAAGCCGTCCTTCTCTGCCCAGGTACCTAAAACATTCAGAACATTTAACATATATATTTCATGTATCCAGCACCGAGTCACATTTAACTTATTCAGTGTGAAATGAAAGTACCTGATGTGTATACCCAGCTGCTTGGACGGTGACAGACTCATCCGCCTCGAGGCCAGTGGCCCGAGAGAGGCGGAGGCGGGTGGCTTCTAGAGCTGGTTGCTCAGCGACCCCAGCCAGGATCTCCGGCATCTCCTCTATGACTTGACGGGACCTATAACTGGCCCTCTTGTCGATCTAAAAAAGTGATGTCATAACATCTTCGATGGGACTATCAACATATCAGGGCCACCAAACGGATATACGTTTTAAACATGTGCGCCAACTTTTGAGAAATAGTCACAGCCAAGGAGTTTGGCCAGATTCAGTTCAGCTCCGTAATTTGCGTCGTGGGCTATTTCCTGTTTCAGAAGCCAGGAGAGGCCTTTAAAACCGCCTACTATAATGTTCAATATCCCCCACCAGTTCAGACGCGTCAGCGGTTTAAGTCGAGTCTGTTTTATTTGTAATGCCCAATATCACGAATTACAAATTTGCCTCGGGTGTGTGTGTGTGTGTGTGTGTGTGTGTGTGTGTGTGTGTGTGTGTGTGTGTGTGTGATGAGGGTGGGAGGGTCTAATGGCCAGCTCTGAGTGATGTGTCATCTCATTGATCGTTGACTCAAATTAGAGTGGGAAGAGACGAGTAGGGGAGAGATGGCAGAGCGTGCGGGGAAAAAAAACCACTCAAATCTTGTTGGATTTTTCCAGAAGAGAAGGAAGGGTAATAATTTAGCCTATGCAGTAGCTTTTCAATAATGGCTGAAATTGCCGGATGATTTGTGATATAAATCAGATTCGGCAGTCATGATGAAGAGAACTTCTCCTTACCGTGATCGTAGGTGCTGTTGCTTGGCTAGCGGGCCGTACTCGTCCGATCCCACAGCGTGCTGATGTTGTGCTTTAGCCGGGTTTTCCTCGTAAATGAATCACATTTCCACAAAACAAACTAAAGTGCTAACGACTCATCCATTTCACTGTAGGCACAAACCAAAGTTAACCATAGTATTGATTAAAATCTAAACGGACTTAAAGTAAAAGTAAATAAACAATGAACTTGACCCCCCCCACCATAAAGCAGACCACCATGTTTGGGGATATTGTTTTGACACTACCACAGTTAGATCATGTCATGCAAATTGGTGTTTTAAATTGACAACAATTAACGGTTTGTTGCTCTTTTAACGGTAAATTAAAAAGTTAAGGTTAGTGATGGGTTGACTGTGTGGTTGTCAAATGAAACCCACAACATTCCAGTAAAACACAGTACTCGGTAGTGTCTTAAAGGGCATAACTGTGCTCAAAACATCAGGTAGGCCTTTATGTTGCATATCTTATCATGCGCCTCATTTAAGTTGATTTCATGGTTTTGCAGAGGGTAACAAACAGAGAGGGGGAGAGAGAGAGAGAGAGAGAGAGAGAGAGAGAGCAGATGATGAAGAGAAAGACAGCAGCAGAGGATGGGAGAGAGAGAAGACAGACAGACAGACAGAGACAGACAGCAGATAATTAGAAGAGATGAGAGAGACAACAGCAGCTGATTAAGAGAGCGAGAGATGAGAGAGACAGCAGCAGATGATGAAGAGAGAGAGAAGAGAGAGACAACAGCAGATGATTAGAAGAGAAGAGAGAGACAGCAGCAGCAGCCGATTAAGAGAGAGAGATGAGAGAGACAGCAGCAGATGATGAAGAGAGAGACAGCAGCAGATGATGAAGAGAGAGACAGCAGCAGATGATGAAGAGAGAGACAGCAGCAGATGATGAAGAGAGAGACAGCAGCAGATGATGAAGAGAGAGACAGCAGCAGATGATGGAGAGAGAGACAGCAGCAGATGATGGAGAGAGAGACAGCAGCAGATGATGAAGAGAGAGACAGCAGCAGATGATGAGAAAGAGAGACAGCAGCAGATGATGAAGAGAGAGACAGCAGGAGATGATGAAGAGAGAGACAGCAGGAGATGATGAAGAGAGAGACAGCAGCAGAAGATGAAGAGAGAGACAGCAGGAGATGATGAAGAGAGAGACAGCAGCAGGTGATGAAGAGAGAGACAGCAGGAGATGATGAAGAGAGAGACAGCAGGAGATGATGAAGAGAGAGACAGCAGCAGGTGATGAAGAGAGAGACAGCAGGAGATGATGAAGAGAGAGACAGTAGCAGATGATGAAGAGAGAGACAGCAGCAGATGATGAAGAGAGAGACAGCAGCAGATGATGAAGAGAGAGACAGCAGCAGATGATGAAGAGAGAGACAGCAGCAGATGATGAAGAGAGAGACAGCAGCAGGTGATGAAGAGAGAGACAGCAGCAGATGATGGAGAGAGAGACAGCAGCAGATGATGAAGAGAGAGACAGCAGCAGATGATGAAGAGAGAGACAGCAGCAGATGATGAAGAGAGAGACAGCAGCAGATGATAGAGAGAGAGACAGCAGCAGATGATGAAGAGAGAGACAGCAGCAGATGATGAAGAGAGAGACAGCAGCAGATGATGAAGAGAGAGACAGCAGCAGATGATGAAGAGAGAGACAGCAGCAGATGATGGAGAGAGAGAGAAGAGAGAGACAGCAGCAGATGATGGAGAGAGAGACAGCAGCAGATGATGAAGAGAGAGACAGCAGCAGATGATGAAGAGAGAGAAGAGAGAGACAGCAGCAGATGATGAAGAGAGAGACAGCAGCAGATGATGAAGAGAGAGACAGCAGCAGATGATGAAGAGAGAGACAGCAGCAGATGATGAAGAGAGAGACAGCAGCAGGTGATGAGAAAGAGAGAAGAGAGAGACAGCAGCAGAAGATGAAGAGAGAGACAGCAGCAGAAGATGAAGAGAGAGACAGCAGCAGAAGATGAAGAGAGAGACAGCAGCAGATGATAGAGAGAGAGACAGCAGCAGATGATGAAGAGAGAGACAGCAGCAGATGATGAAGAGAGAGACAGCAGCAGATGATGAAGAGAGAGACAGCAGCAGATGATGAAGAGAGAGACAGCAGCAGAAGATGAAGAGAGAGACAGCAGCAGAAGATGAAGAGAGAGACAGCAGCAGATGATAGAGAGAGAGACAGCAGCAGATGATGAAGAGAGAGACAGCAGCAGATGATGAAGAGAGAGACAGCAGCAGATGATGAAGAGAGAGACAGCAGCAGATGATGAAGAGAGAGACAGCAGCAGATGATGGAGAGAGAGACAGCAGCAGATGATGGAGAGAGAGACAGCAGCAGATGATGAAGAGAGAGACAGCAGCAGATGATGGAGAGAGAGAGCAGCAGATGATGGAGAGACAGACGAGAGAGACAGCAGCAGATGATGAAGAGAGAGACAGCAGCAGGTGATGAAGAGAGAGACAGCAGCAGAGGTGAGAAAGAGAGAAGAGAGAGACAGCAGCAGAAGATGAAGAGGGAGACAACAGCAGAAGATGAAGAGAGAGACAGCAGCAGAAGATGAAGAGAGAGACAGCAGCAGATGATGGAGAGACAGAGACGAGAGAGACAGCAGCAGATGATGAAGAGAGAGACAGCAGCAGATGATGAAGAGAGAGACAGCAGCAGATGATGGAGAGACAGAGACGAGAGAGACAGCAGCAGATGATGAAGAGAGAGACAGCAGCAGGTGATGAAGAGAGAGACAGCAGCAGGTGATGAGAAAGAGAGAAGAGAGAGACAGCAGCAGATGATGAAGAGAGAGACAGCAGCAGAGGTGAGAAAGAGAGAAGAGAGAGACAGCAGCAGAAGATGAAGAGAGAGACAGCAGCAGAAGATGAAGAGAGAGACAGCAGCAGATGATAGAGAGAGAGACAGCAGCAGATGATAGAGAGAGAGACAGCAGCAGATGATGAAGAGAGAGACAGCAGCAGATGATAGAGAGAGAGACAGCAGCAGATGATGAAGAGAGAGACAGCAGCAGATGATGGAGAGAGAGACAGCAGCAGATGATGGAGAGAGAGACAGCAGCAGATGATGAAGAGAGAGACAGCAGCAGATGATGGAGAGAGAGAGCAGCAGATGATGGAGAGACAGACGAGAGAGACAGCAGCAGATGATGAAGAGAGAGACAGCAGCAGGTGATGAAGAGAGAGACAGCAGCAGAGGTGAGAAAGAGAGAAGAGAGAGACAGCAGCAGAAGATGAAGAGGGAGACAACAGCAGAAGATGAAGAGAGAGACAGCAGCAGAAGATGAAGAGAGAGACAGCAGCAGATGATGGAGAGACAGAGACGAGAGAGACAGCAGCAGATGATGAAGAGAGAGACAGCAGCAGATGATGAAGAGAGAGACAGCAGCAGATGATGGAGAGACAGAGACGAGAGAGACAGCAGCAGATGATGAAGAGAGAGACAGCAGCAGGTGATGAAGAGAGAGACAGCAGCAGGTGATGAGAAAGAGAGAAGAGAGAGACAGCAGCAGATGATGAAGAGAGAGACAGCAGCAGAGGTGAGAAAGAGAGAAGAGAGAGACAGCAGCAGAAGATGAAGAGAGAGACAGCAGCAGAAGATGAAGAGAGAGACAGCAGCAGATGATGGAGAGACAGAGACGAGAGAGACAGCAGCAGATGATGAAGAGAGAGACAGCAGCAGATGATGAGAGAGAGAGAGGAGAGAGACAGCAGCAGATGATGAAAAGGGAGACAGCAGCAGATGATGAGAAGAGAGAGACAGCAGCAGATGATGGAGAGAGAGACAGCAGCAGATGATGGAGAGACAGAGACGAGAGAGACAGCAGCAGATGATGAAGAGAGAGACAGCAGCAGATGATGAAGAGAGAGACAGCAGCAGGTGATGAGAGAGAGAGAGGAGAGAGACAGCAGCAGGTGATGAGAGAGAGAGAGGAGAGAGACAGCAGCAGGTGATGAGAGAGAGAGAGGAGAGAGACAGCAGCAGGTGATGAGAGAGAGAGAGGAGAGAGACAGCAGCAGATGATGAGAAAGAGAGAAGAGGGAGACAGCAGCAGGTGATGAAGAGGGAGACAGCAGCAGATGATAGAGAGACAGCAGCAGGTGATGATAGAGAGAGAAGAAAGAGACAGTAGCATATGATGAAGAGAGAGACAGCAGCATATGATGAAGAGAGAGACAGCAGCATATGATGAAGAGAGAGACAGCAGCATATGATGAAGAGAGGGACAGCAGCAGATGATAGAGAGGTGAACAGTGCAGTACTACACTGCATGAACTGTATCTGAAAATTGTGTGCGTGTGTGTGAGAGAGAGAGACGGAGAGACAGAGAGAGAGAGAGAGACGGAGACAGAGAGAGAGAGACAGAGAGAGAGACAGAGAGACAGAGAGAGAGAGAGAGACGGAGACAGAGAGAGAGAGACAGAGAGAGAGACAGAGAGACAGAGAGAGAGAGAGAGACGGAGACAGAGAGAGAGACAGAGACAGAGAGAGAGAGAGAGACAGAGAGAACTTCCTATTCCAATAAACTAATGTTAACATAAATACCTTTAACTGTTTTTTCTCTAGTCTGGTACCATAACATCAATAAATGTTGAATCATAGCAGTTGTGAAGAATTCTGCTTCTACTCAACACCAATACTAATTGCTAACAACTACTAATATTTTTAACATCACAATTCATTATTGATCTGGAAAGTAAACATCAGTTTTTGAAGTACATTTCAATTTTTCAATGATTAAGACATGGACTTTGAATGTAAATAAGGTGCAAGAAAAAAGCATCAAAATAAAGCTTATCAAAATATTTTCCCGGGGGAGGATCCCCCCGGACCCTCTACAGCGGTCCAAGTTAAGCCCCAAATGTCATCAAATCCTAGAAATGCCAATGTGAATGACATTTAAGTAAGTAAAATTTTATTTATATAGCACTTTTGAAAACACACAGTTACAGAGTGCTTTACACAATAAAGAAAATATGAGTAAATACATAAAATAAATTGGATGAATATAAAACACGGCACAGGGAGTAACAGACCGAGCTAAAAAGGAAACAGGACAGAAGGCAGGGGTGGGGATCTATAAAAAGGCTTGCCTGAAAAGATGGGTTTTTAGAAGCCGCTTAAAACAGTCCAAAGATCCAGCAAATCTAATGGATTGGGGAAGATTATTCCAGAGGCTTGGGGCTGAAACTGCAAAGGCGCGGTTACCTTTTGTTTTGCAGTTGGAGCGAGGGGTGGATAAAAGACCGAGGTTTGAGGATCAGAGTGGTGGGGAAGTGGAATGAGGAATGAGAAGATCAGAAACGTAACTGGGGGCAAGATCATGCAGTGCTCTAAATGTAATCAATAAACTCTTATAGATTATTCTGAATTTTACGGGAAACCAATGGAGGGATGCAAGAATAGGGGCACTATGGGACCTACGGCTAGTTCTAGTTAGCAGTTTAGCAGCTGCATTCTGAACCAACTGTAGATGATTTAAAGTAGCTTAGTTTAGGCAAGAGTAGAGGGAGTAGCGGTAATCTAGATGGGAGAAAATGAAAGTGTGAATTAATATTTCGATATTCTTAAAGGACAAAATATTTCAGATTTTTTTTAATATGTCTTAGCTGAAGAAAACAGGGTTGGACAAGCTTAGTAACATGGTGATCAAAAGAAATATTCTGGTCAAAGATGATGCCAAGATTTGTAGCTCCAGGTTTGATGTTTGAATGAAGTAGACCAATAAACTGATCAACTGCAGTGGTAAAGTTCTCAGGACCAATTAAGAGAACTTCAGTTTTGTCACGGTTTAGATGTAGGAAGGGACAACCAGTCTTTGGTGGCAGCTAAGCAATCATGGAGGCAGGACAGTTGATTCAGGTGACTGGGTTTGGCAGAGAAATAGCTCTGAGTATCATCGGCATAATACTGGTATGACGTGTAGAAAGTGACTAAACAAATGACCCAGAGGAAGCATGTATAGAGAGAAGAGGATTGGCCCAAGGTCAGACCCCTGAGGGACTCCACACAGTAGGAGAGGAATATATTAAAAGCAGCCACATGCTAAGAATGAAACATGGGGCTATATATATATATATATTACACTCCTCATTAGTTGAGCTCTCACCACACAATTGACGGTGTCAGAAAAAAACACTTTATATATATATATATATATATATCTATGTGTGTGTGTGTGTGTGTGTGTGTGTGTGTGTGTGTGTGTGTGTGTGTGTGTGTGTGTGTGTGTGTGTGTAAATAATCCAGTAAGTCAAGTAAATTCTTTATGAGAGTAAAAGGCTTGTACTGTCTCATAAAGAATTTACTTGACTAACTGGATTATTTTGCTCCTTATTGAGCACTTTCCTTACCATTGAGTGTTTCTTTTAACAAAGTTTTCTATATATAAAAATAATTTATATATATATATATATATATATATATATTCTGTCCTGGCCCCACAGTGGTGGAATGAACTCCCCACTGATGTCAGGACAGCGGAGTCGCTGCCCATCTTTCGGCGCAGGTTGAAAACTCACCTCTTTAAGAACTACTACCCTGTTACTTGTTCTTAGCACTTATTGTATTCACTCATTTAAAAAAAAATCTCTTTCTTGCACTTTTACTTTAGCACTGCTTTTGCTCTTAGATACTTGTTTAGATGCACTTATGACCTCTGATGACTAGTAGTTCTGCTGATTTCCTACGTTAAATGCACTTATTGTAAGTCGCTTTGGATAAAAGCGTCGGCTAAATGACTGTAATATAAAGCAATGTAATATACTATATATCAACACAGTTACAGAAAAAAAGTTTTAATGCATTGCAGTACAGGCCTGTTTCGTGCATCATGCACTCATCAGCTGCTAATGCCATAAGCAATCACCAGCTGTCAATATTATTATTGACAGCTGATGATGCTGATGGCATGAAACAGGCTTGTACTGTCTCATAAAGAATTTACTTGACTCTCTGGATTATTTTGCTCCTTATTTGAACAGCTATATCTCAAAATAGCCAAAAGCAGGGTTTTGCTTACCATGTTCTGTCTTACATCCATTATATTTCGAGTCAACCTTCCATTCGGGTTTCCACCCGGTGACCTGGTGTGTACTGCTTGAAGTAGGCTGGGCTAATGTTGTTGACTCAGTGGAGCCGCGAATGTTAGCAGTCTCTTCCTCATCACCATCATCTCCAGTATTTGGCCATCTGAAAAAACTGTCTAGGGTTTTTTTTTTGGCTTTTATTTATCCTCCTTGACATTGTCCCTAAATGTGACAAAGGAAGTATCTGCATTACTGGCTGTTTGGCTGGCTATCTAAGGTTGCTAGGTAACATCCCGCTATGCACAATGAGGGTAAAGAACACTGATCTCAGACCAGTAGTTTTCCTGTAGTACGTTCATTTTTAACCAACAGATGCTGCTGGAGAGCTTTCTAACCATTTTACCTGTTTCCAACCGAGTCTCCCCACTGTAACTGTAATTTAAAAAAACATCTTAAAAATACATTAAGAAAAAAATTCCCAGTTGCTTAGTTCCGATGGGCCTCCAGGCTTGGAGCAAACTGGCGGAAACCCTAGCATATGATTTACATCATTTTCATACTCATCACACCATTCAGTGACCCCTCGTGCCCTGTGGATGGGGCATTGTCATCCTAGAAGAAACCACGCCCATCAGGATGTTTCATCATAGGATAAAGGTGATCACTCAGAATAACTTTGTATTGATTTACAGTGACCCTTGCCTCTAAGGGGACAAGCGGACCCAAACCATGCCAGGAAAATCACCCCCACAGCATTCCGGAACCCCTCACTGCAGGGGTCAGGCATTCCGGTTTTCCTTTAATTTGTTACCCATCTATATATAGTATGTGTGTGTTTATATGTGTCTGTCTGTCTATGGATCTAGATAGAAACCTCATGCCACAAGAACAGCTTCTTCCCTATGGCAGTAGGCCTATTTAATAAGTCCCCAGACACCAACAGATCCTGACGCTGCTGCCTCCCCCCACCCCCCACCGCTTCTATCTTCCCTACTGTGCTCTCGGTATATGGACACCTTGTATCAAATCTGCACTACCCTCTGAATAGCTTATTCTGTAAATAACTTCTTAAAATTCCCATTTAAAATTTTATATATGTATATATATATATATATATATATATATATATATATATATATATATATATATATATATATATATATATATAGCTCCTGCCACCCAGTGCTGGGCCACACGGTCTCTTGTGTTTCAACTCTGAATCGGTGGTGATTGCACCTGATTGCACCTTACTTTTATTTTTATTTTATTTTATCTTGTATATATACACTACCGTTCAAAAGTTTGGGATCACCCAAACAATTTTGTGTTTTCCATGAAAAGTCACACTTATTCACCACCATATGTTGTGAAATGAATAGAAAATAGAGTCAAGACATTGACAAGGTTAGAAATAATGATTTGTATTTGAAATAAGATTTTTTTTACATCAAACTTTGCTTTCGTCAAAGAATCCTCCATTTGCAGCAATTACAGCATTGCAGACCTTTGGCATTCTAGCTGTTAATTTGTTGAGGTAATCTGGAGAAATTGCACCCCACGCTTCCAGAAGCAGCTCCCACAAGTTGGATTGGTTGGATGGGCACTTCTTTGAGCAGATTGAGTTTCTGGAGCATCACATTTGTGGGGTCAATTAAACGCTCAAAATGGCCAGAAAAAGAGAACTTTCATCTGAAACTCGACAGTCTATTCTTGTTCTTAGAAATGAAGGCTATTCCATGCGAGAAATTGCTAAGAAATTGAAGATTTCCTACACCGGTGTGTACTACTCCCTTCAGAGGACAGCACAAACAGGCTCTAACCAGAGTAGAAAAAGAAGTGGGAGGCCGCGTTGCACAACTGAGCAAGAAGATAAGTACATTAGAGTCTCTAGTTTGAGAAACAGAGGCCTCACAGGTCCCCAACTGGCGTCTTCATTAAATAGTACCTGTTAGAGCCTGTTTGTGCTGTCCTCTGAAGGGAGTAGTACACACCGGTGTAGGAAATCTTCAATTTCTTAGCAATTTCTCGCATGGAATAGCCTTCATTTCTAAGAACAAGAATAGACTGTCGAGTTTCAGATGAAAGTTCTCTTTTTCTGGCCATTTTGAGCGTTTAATTGACCCCACAAATGTGATGCTCCAGAAACTCAATCTGCTCAAAGAAGTGCCCATCCAACCAATCCAACTTGTGGGAGCTGCTTCTGGAAGCGTGGGGTGCAATTTCTCCAGATTACCTCAACAAATTAACAGCTAGAATGCCAAAGGTCTGCAATGCTGTAATTGCTGCAAATGGAGGATTCTTTGACGAAAGCAAAGTTTGATGTAAAAAAAATCTTATTTCAAATACAAATCATTATTTCTAACCTTGTCAATGTCTTGACTCTATTTTCTATTCATTTCACAACATATGGTGGTGAATAAGTGTGACTTTTCATGGAAAACACAAAATTGTTTGGGTGATCCCAAACTTTTGAACGGTAGTGTATATTTATCATTCTTTTTAAGTTTTAATTTTCTGATTTACCGCTAATCTTTCCCTCTCGTACCAACATACTGAGACAAACACCTTGTATGTTCTTGTACTTGGCAATAACTATGTGATTCTGATTCGGATTATGTATCCGTCTTTTCTATTGCCCCTTTTCTACTGCATGGCACCGGCTCGACTCGGCTTTACTCACTTTTTTTTTTTGTTTTCTATTGGGCAAACGTTGGGGATCGTACCTGGTACTTGGTACTTTTTTTGGTACCACCTCCGTCAAGGTTCCGAGCAAGCTAAGCCGAGAAGGTAATGGCTGCGGCCTGCAGGAAGGCGGAGTTGCATGGTCCAGACCCGCGCTGAAGGTCCGGCCACACCAACAATACGTTGTTTGCGGTCATGTGATTCTGATGACGCATGAAATTCATATGGAGGGCAGAAAGTGAAAAGCAGAATGGGTGAGATGGAGGAAAGCCCGTACTGTACTAGTTTAGATGCTAGTACAAGAGAAAGGTATAAACAGAAATGTTTGACGTGATGCTTATGTTATGAAGAGGAGTGATTTTTTTAACTGAATTGAAAGTCTTGCATTCTACCGAGGCAGCAGATATATGCAACGACCTTGTCCTCCAGACATCCTTCTAGTCAAGAAAACAAATGAAAGCACCGAAATGCCACTGTGGACGTAGATCGTCATAAAATAAGATGGAGAAGGCATTGCAGCTCATTGCAATTGCATTGCAGGGTAAGTTAATTATGTTTGCCTGTCTTTTGTCTGACTCTTAACCCTGATTTAAGTGTTAGTGGTGTTGCTTGTAGCAATTTTTTAAAAATCTATCATCAGTGCACACCAACAGATGAACTGTGCAAAATACAATTTTCCATTTTTGGATGATGAATAAATGTCTATTCTATTCTATTCAAGGGTAGGATGACCATGTCCACATAAACCAGTCGAAACATGTCAGGTAAAAAACATCTGTTTTATATGAGATTCAGTGAATTAAGTGAAAAGTTAGACAAAATTAACCTCTTCAGTCTATTGTTTACATGCTCTTTTCTGTGAATTTTAGCGCCCACACTGCAAGCAAGACGAGACTAATCTCTGCCTGTGTGCTAGAGACAAGGGATTCTGTCTCATCAATGATGGGGATGATGTTACACTGGACAGGAGCCATGCTTACTACTTCTAAATCCTGGCGCAGCTTCACGTTTTGGATGCTGAGTAAGTGTGACGTTGTGGTGTGAAACTATAATGACATTTTTGTTGGAAGGATTTTGCCTGATGTGGAATTTTGGGATGATGTGATTCCCGAAGTTGAGAATTTTTTCAGAAATAGTATACTTCCAGAAGTGTTGGGACAGCGAGTTATGAAGTCACATTTTTACATGTAATATGACGAAAGGACACAGGACTCACATCAGCTCAGGCACTAGATTCAGTCATATTTTGCAAATGAAAAACACATGACTAACATGATGTATCTTCTTTCTTTTTATTTGGCAATCAGTTATTTATTGAGAATAGGGCTGTCCCGATATTAGATTTTCACTACACGATTCTTCTTCTTTTGGCTTGTTCCCTGTTTCTCAGAGGTCGCCACAGCAGATTTGACTGTTTCTATCATTACCCTGTGAGGGCACATCACCAATGGCGGCCATTGTTAACCCGGGGCTCGACCGATCCGGTATGGTCTTGTCAAGCCGCATACTGATTTGGCAAAATTTCACATCGGTTGCCCTTCCTGACACAACCACTAACCCTATGGACGGGGGCACAGGTAAAGCACTGGATGCCATCCAAGTATTCATGGACATGTTTGTTTGTGCCCATGCCCGTCGCCTGACGATTATCATGGCGAAAAGAATTCATGATAACGATATCGTGATATCTATATATAGACAATCTGAGAAAAAAAAATGCCGTCAGTCAGATGCATCCTTAACTTTGTTTATTGTGCGTTTTGTCTCTTTTGGTAAATGAATTGCACTCAAAATACAAGTGTAGGGAGGTGGAGAGAGTTTGTAACCATAACTGTACAAAAGCGTACAAAAAGAACAATTACAAAGGCAATCAGATGAACTGATACACAAAAGATCCACAAGGCCTAACATCTGCCATCAACAACCAAAATCTCTTGCAGGGAGTGGGGGACAGATAGTTTGTGTGTGAGACCACAGGCTGACAGCTAACCACTCTGATATACTGAGACTTAATGTCCACTAATCATGTCCTTACATCATGTTTCCTCTTTCCATTTCTCATGAGCTGATGCTGCACGGCAGTAGTAGCCACACACTGTGGTAGTAGCTAGCTAGCTAGCTAGTGTAGCGGTTTGGCCAGGTTTAAACCAATCTGAGTCAATGTCAAACCCCACAAAGTATACATGCATTCAGAATGCACATGACCCATGGTTATTTTATACAACACGAAACGAGTTTAAAATAAACTGCAAGGCAGGGAAATAAAATGCTCAATTTAAATAAACTCCACCACAGTGTCAGTAAATGCTCAAAGGTTATATTAGAGCCAAAGGGAAGGAAAAGAGTTCTGTACAATTCAGTTCAGTTTATTAAGTAATTATACTTCATTTTGGGATTTCCCGGTTATCAAACAAACAAAACTCAAAACAAGGAAGTATTCCCAACTGCAGTTCAGCTCAGTTAACTCAGAGGAAAAAGTCAAGAAAGGAAAAAAAAAACATGTCAAACGGTCCCCCAGCTTCCGAGGACTCACGGTGAGCGATTGTTAAACTGTTGTCGAGTCTCCGGAGATGTTTAGCTGTCGAATCCTTGACAGATTCCTTGAGATGGTGGGAGGAGATGATTTTTCACAGGGACACACCTGTGAATAGATAACAAACGCAGACTTGACACGGCACAAAGGCCTGGGTAGGCTGACGAAGTGGAGGTCTAACTTCTCCCTGCTCTTCACTCGCCGGCGCCAGTCACCATTCTGGTTTATGCGGCTCATCATAAAGGAACGTAAGGGGCCTAGTCTTTCCGAAAGCGGGTAAATCAAAGCCATATCGCTGGTTGACAGGGCTGGCGGGTGTGAGGAGGTGCGTGAAAACAGACTGATAGCCAGAAACACATTTATTTTTTTATAGCAACATAACTTGTGTGATCACCACACTACCTCGTTACTGCATCACGGCATCACACGGGAGGGAGACAAAGTGAGAACGGAAAGAAATGGAAATGACTTAAGAGGCGCTGAATTATTTACGCTATATTATCATATCTGTATTATTAACATGAGATCAATATTTAAAATTTTAAATATCATAGTTATTCTCAATACCGGTATATCTCGACACCCCTAATTGAGAAGATTAAATAATACAACAAAGGTATTAGTGGTTTCTTATTTACAAGGCGTAAAACGGTGTACAACTATAAATTCGATTCAAGTTCATGAAAGTCTGAACTTTTCAGATCTCTGGCTAAATCCAATCGAAGGCACTGCGGAGTATGTGATGAGGATCAGAGGAAGATTTAGTCTCAACCTCAGCAAAACTGAAATTACTTGTTCAAATTTAGAAATAGCCACAGGTGATGTAAGGCTCACACAGTTGAAAAATCAGCATTAAAACTGAGAAGCAGGGGAGCCCAGTGTAAAACATTGTCCCGTCTTCCTTCTTCTGAAAAGACTCTTGGCCAAACTGTGTCCAGCGCTTTAGTCCTAAAATCACCCACCTCTGTTGTGGTTTGCATCAGAGCATCCACCATCCCTGCAGTGTCAATCCACGTGCACATCTGTCTGGCATACTGCATCTGCATACAATATATGACAGCAGGAAGAGGGGTTGGTTATTCAAATGGCTCCACATTATTGATGATGTGAATTGTTGTTGTCTAGTTATCTTCTTAGTTGACAACATTCTTACAAAGATTCAAGTGATCTGGTCCATTTCATTTGCAGATTCTTATTTTTTATTTTTTATTTACCCGTATTTAACCAGGTTAGCTCATTGAAAACGTAGTTATCTACATTGTGAAAGCCTAATTTAAAGTTTACATACATTATTCGTTATCAGAAGCACATCTGCCTTATCCAACTATAATCTAAGATACTGGCTGCACTTATTAATACATCAAAGAAGGTTGAATCAGTTCATCTGGATACAACGTTTATAAATGTTGTATCCAGATGAACTGATTCAACCTTCTTTGATGTTCTTACCTGGATTATTGAGCGTGCGTCAAGACCCTTATTAATACAATTCATTTACCTTGTCGATCAGTGATGTCCTCTGGCTCTGGGTTCTCAGCTGACTCATGGAGATCCAGCAAGGCCTCTGCACCTTCTGGGTTATAAACAAGATTTGTAAACCATATATTCACAGTATCGACTGCAAGTCCGGGATGGAGCAGCTGTGTGTTCGTAAAGTTTACATACAAAGTGTACTACCACAAAATTACAGGTTGTTTTTCGCCAGATGAATCAAAGATGGGGGTATTGCCTAGGCAGACAAAGACACATGAATGGGGTCTTGCTTAATGAAAATCAATGGTTTCCAAAGGTAAACAACTTATTTAGCATGCAGTTTTTCTCATTCATGTTGTGTGAATCTGAAGTAAAAGAATACATATCGAAAGAAACCATTTCAGTGCCCATAGCACTCATAAACAGAGTTTGGAACAGTCTTATTTCACCTGAAAGATGTTATTTTGTAGAAGTGCACCACTGGGATGTTTGAGAGTAGTGCAGTTTATTTTGCTGGCACAGACAGTGATCGGAAAACAATGTGGCTGTGTCCTGCCTTCTGCAGGTGCAGCTCAATGTTAAATGTACTGGACACCTTGAGGACTTTGTCACACTTTTCTCTCCTGAGAGGGTATAGAGTATCTGAGGGACAGACAACATAGGCTGATCTTTACAGCCCGTTTGTTAAAGAGGGAAACAGCATTCTGCTTCAAGTTTGGTTGCGTGTTATCTGCAGCAGGCAGTGGTTACTAACAGCGTGTTGAAATAATTGGAGGTTTTTTTCAGACTTTTCCCTCATTGATGAAACTGCAGAAGCTCATTTTGTTGAGATTTCTGCAAATGGGGTGTCACATGGAGAGAAACTAGTAAATGTAGTAGGTAGGAGATGGGGATATGGATAATAATAATAAATTGTAATCATAAACATTTATTTAAAGGCACCTTTCATGACACTCAAGGTCACCTTACATCAAATACAATAAAACAAGCAGTAAAAAACAGTAGTGCAATCTACAATAAAACACACAATAAGCAATAGAGCATAAATCAGCAGGAGTTAAAAAAAAGAAGAAGATGAGTTTGATGCTGTTAATGCTGTTAAAGTGAGTATGCTAGTTTAAAAAGGTGCGTTTTAAGAGCAGTTTTGAATTCTGTAATGGAGTCCAGTAAGCGAATGTGACAGGGAATGGAGTTCCAGAGTTTGGGTGCTGCATAGGAGAAAGCCCTGGCACCCATTGTGCTGTGGTTGATGGCTGGTAGTGCCAATAGACCTGTTGGTGAAGACCGCAGGGAATGAGATAGAGTGTAAGTGTGAAGGAGGTCTGTGAGATAAGCAGGAGATAAATTATGAAGAATCTGAATGTTAATAATACAATTTTAAAATGAATCCGCTGTGAAACAGGAAGCCAGTATAACTGAATCAGCAGTGGAGAGACTTGGTCAGTGGACTTTGAACGTATAATTATCCATGCTGCGGAATTCTGGATGAGTTGAAATCAGTGAATACGTTTGTTGGGGATGCCTGCCAGGATCGCACTGCAGTAGTCAATACGTGATAATAATTGTAATTCACCCATATCTGTATATGATGGAGACAAGAAGTGAGGGAACTGGAGGGGAGAGTGGAAGTGGACTTAGTGGACACGTAAAGCTGTTTATCATCAGCATAGCAGGGGAAATGGATACCAAAGTGATGGAAGATGTTGCCAAGAGGGAGGAGGTAAATAATAAAGAGGAGTGGCCCCAACACTGAACCCTGTGAAACTCCATGAGGAACTATCAAACTTTCTAACCAGTAATTCTGAATCTGTACAAAATATGTCCTGTCTGTAAGGTAGGAAGCAAACCACTGATACACAGTGCCCCCAACTCCAATGCTAGCCAGACGATCCATGAGGAGCTGATGGGATATAGTATCAAAGCCTGGGGTGAGGTCAAGGAGGATGAGGATAGAAAGTACACTGGAGTCAGCTGCATGAAGGAGGTCATTAGTGATCTTAACCAGGGCTGTTTCTGTGCTATGTTTGGGGTGAAAGTCTGATTGGAATTGTTCAAAGAGATTATTGTTATCAAGATAGATCTGGAGTTGAGATGCAACTACCCTCTCAAGGATTTTAGACTTAGACTGCTTTTATTTGTCATTGCCTTATATGCATGTCTCATACATACAAGGGAATGAAATTACATTTCGCACAGACCACAGTGCCACATAAAAACAAATAACACACAATAAATATTAAAAACAAAAATTGCATTAAAAACAAAAATTACTTCACAGACCTAAACGTCACAAGCACACCTGACACGGACGGTGAGTAAGACAGTCAAAAAGTCATTTTATGGAAGGTCTAAGTGTTCAGGCTGTTGAGGAACCTCTCAGCCTGAGGAATGAAACTGTTGCATACTCTGGTGGAGGCAGCACAGATGCTCCAGTACCGCCTGCCAGAGGGTAGGAGGGTGAAGTGGATGTGGGAAGGGTAAATGGGGTCCTTCACAATGCTAAGAGCCTTCCGGGTGCACTGTTCATCAAAGATGGCCTGGGTGGATGGGAGATCAGTTCCTATGATTTTCCGGCTGTCTTCACTATCCGCTGTAGGGATTTGCAGTCGGAGGCCTTGTGGTTCCCATGCCAGACAGTGATACGGCTGGTCAGAATGCTCTCTATGGGGCCTCTGTAGAATGTAATGAGGATGGGTGGGGGGAGACTCGCCTTCTTCAGACACCCCAGGAAGTGAAGATGCTGCCGGGCCTTCTTGGAGAGTGCAGTGACATGTGAGGACCAGGAGAGGTCCTCTGTGATGTGAACTCCCAGGAACTTAACACTGCTGACTCTCTCCACATCCATATCAGATGGTCAGAGGGGTATGGTAGGCACTGGTCTTTCTAAAGTCAGTAATGACCTCCTCCGTTTTTCCTATATTTAGGGATAGGTTGTTGTTTTGCACCTCACTGCCAGTTGATCCACCTTCGCTCTGTATGATGATTCATCGTTGTAGCTGATGAGACCTACCACGGTGGTATCATCGGGAGATGAATGGTAAATTGGAAATCGGCCAGTAGTTGTTTTGGTTAATAGACTCTAAATTAATTTTTTTTCAGGGTTGGTCTGATTATGGCAACCTTCAGTGAAGGGGGATCTGTACCAGTGGACAGACGGGAGTTGATAATAAAGGTTATCAGGGAGATGATAGAGGGCAGGCATGTTTTATCTAGGGTTGTGGGAACTGGATCCAGCTGACACGAGGAGAAGCAAGACTTCAGAATTGTGATTTTCAGTTGGACGAATGAAGTCACATAGAACAGTGGATGGGGACAGTTTCTTGGCACTTGCTGAACTTGGTGGGTATTTTCAATTAAGCTATTTAGCTTTCAACTTCTTATGGCCTGTGTTGCTTGAACCCCAGAATCACTGCTTGTGGCTATATATATTTTTAATTCCCCATTGGTGTTGTATTTGTTATATTTTCTTCGTTTTAGTTTTTGAGACGTGAGTCCAAAATTGTTATAAAAGTGCTATTACAATCTTTTTAGATTTTGGTTTTGTGGATTGTATGAATGAATGTTGTTTTGTTTTTTTACTCTATTATTGTTGTCGTATTGCCTTCAAATCAGGCTGTAAATAAATCACTTGATTTGCCATGGTTTCGACATGAGGGCACAATCATTGCTTCAACATTGTGTCAACATTAGGTAAAACTTTGCGATACCTTTTTTTTTAAAGTTTTTTTCTTAACCTGTTCTGTTTGCAGGCTTGGCATTCAACACGAGGAATTAGTATGCCGGTGTGTCCCAGACAGAGTTCATCGGCAAGTGGAGTTCAGACCTTTGCAATACTTCAAAATTAGATCAATGGTTTTTCAATCATGGGCGAGTGCAGAGCTTAAGTGTTGAATCGGCATCGATTCTGTTAGACTTGGATGACTTCTCAGTGTTGAGTAGATGGCCAGAACAACGAGCAAGGTCAATGCTATACCAGCATCAACGATCAATGTTGATTCATCGGTTTTGCTGGATATGTAATCAACTTCTTTTTTTTTTCCTTTATATTTTGCTTTCTGGGTACCTATGTAATTTGAAATGGCATCGATAAGTCTTCCCAAAATAAGGCGTTTGCTTCTTCATTTGCTTACATGGAAATTCATATTAAATCTCATCATCCCTTATGTCCCAGTTACATAGTCCTATAGCAAACTGGAGCTTCAGGCCTGCTCTGACTGCACTTGATCGGAGTGTTTTTGAGGCTGCGTCTACAGATCTGGACGAATTTACTGACACTGTGACATCTTACGAAAGCTTTTGTGAGGACACGTGGCCACAAAAACTTTCTGTACCTTCAATAACAATGAGCCCTGGTTCACGGCAAAACACAGGCACCTTCGTCAGGCCAAGGAGGAGGCGTACAGGAGTGGAGATAGGATCCTGCACAATCAAGCAAGATCACACTGACAAAGGAGATCATGGTAGCCAAAAGGGGCTATACTGGAAAGCCGAAAAACATGTTTACAGCTAATGACCCTGCGTCTGTGTGGAGAGGGCTGCAGGACATCACCAACGACAGGAAACCCTCTGACCACACTGTAGAGAACCTTCAACGAGCTGAGGATTCGAATGGGTTTCACTGCAGGTTTGATCATCACACTTTCACACCCCTTACCCGCCCTCACACAACCAACTGCACCCGCTACCATCATCCCATAAGTCGTATTCAACCAGCTCACTCTGCCCGCCCCCTCTGTTAATGGATAATGAACTTCCTGACAGACAGGAGGCAGCAAGTGAGGCTGGGAATGATCACATCCAGCAAGCGGAAAATCAGCACTGGCGCCCCCAGGAATGTGTGCTCTCCCCTCTACTCTTCTCCTTCTCCCTCTACACAAATGACTGCGCCTCAAGAGATCCGTCTGTTAAACTGCTGAAGTTTGCAGATGACACAACCATCATTGGCCTCATCCAGGATGGTGACGAGTCTGCATACAGATGGGAGCTTGATCAGCTGGCTCTCTGGTGTGATCATAACAACCTGGAGCTGAACACACTCAAAATTGTAAATTGTGGAGATGACAGTGGACTTCAGGAGGAGCCCCTCAACACTGCCCCCCCCAACCATACGGAATAGCACTGTGTCTGCTCTGGAAACCTACAGGTTTCTGGGATCCACAATCTCCCAGGACCTAAAGCGGGTGTCTAACACAGTCACAAGCATCAAAAAGGCCCAGCAGAGGATGTACTTTCAGCACCAGCTCGGGAAGTTCAACCTGCCTCAGGAGCTGCTGATTCAGCTCTGCTCTGCAATAATCCAGGCTGTTCGCTGCACATCCATCACTGTCTGGTTTGGCTCGGCCACCAAGCAGAACAGGAATAGACTACAACGGACAGTCAGGACTGCAGAGAAAATCACTGGTGCCGCCATGCCCTCCATTCAGGACTTATACATCTCCCAGAGTCAAGAAAGAGGCAGGCAACATGCAGACCCATCACACCCTGGTCACAACCTGTTCCAACTCCTCCCCTCTGGTAGGCGCTACAGAGCACTGTACCCCAAAACAACCAGACACAAGAACAGTGTCTTTCCACAGACCATCACAGTGTCAGAAACAATTCCCATAACACTGAGCATCCACTGTATGTACAAATACTAAATTATGGATATTACTATATACTAAATTATCTATATATAGAGTATATATAATTATATATCCAGTAGTTTAAACAGTTTCAACATATCATCGTCAAAAACAAAACCTAGGCACGTTGTATATTGGTACTGTATATTGTCTTCTTATGTCCACCTACCTCATCTACTCATATATTTTCGTAATGTGTGTGTGTGTGTGTGTGTGTGTGTTAGTTAGTGTAGATAGCGGGACCGAAAACTAAAGCACTTATGATCCTAATTCTTTTTGGAGGTGGTAGGTATTGTCTCAGAGAGTAAGGGGAAAAATCCCAGACAATTAAAATTATGCATAATTATGCATAAATATGCAAAATATGCGTTTTTCTAAAAATGGCTAAAAACCACTTTTCTCGGCATTTCAGATGATTCTGAGCATCTTTGATTTTTTCACCTATATAAAAAAAAATTTCTGGGACTTAGAAATGTTTTGGCATTATGCAAGATCCTAATTTTTTTTGGAGGTGGTAGGTATTGTTCCAGAGAGGACCCGAAAAATAGCAGAACATTAAAATAATTATAATAATTATGCAAAATATGCATTTTCTAAAAATGGCTAAAAACCACTTTTCTCGGCATTTCAGATGATTCTGAGCATTTGGGGGGAGGGAGTTGGAGTGGGGGGGGGGTTTAGGGGCAGGGGGAAGGCGGTTAGCTTGCAGGATGAAGAGGAGGGAGATTTAGACGGGTGGAGAACCAAACCGCTACATTGTAGCGGGGTTCTTCTAGTGTACTACACTGCTCAAAAAAATAAAGGGAACACCTAAAAACACAATATAGACCTCGATGAATGAAATATTCCAGATGAAAATCTTTATTTATTTATTAGACAGAGGAATGTGTTTAGAGCAAAATAACCTAAGAATGATCAATGGAAATCAAAATCATTAGCCCATTAAGGTCTGGATTCAGAATCATACTCAAAATCAAAGTGGAAAATGAGAACATAGGCTGATCCAACTTCTGTGGAAATTCCTCAAGACGATTCAAAATGAGGCTCAGTAGTGTGTGTGGCCTCCACGTGCCTGTATGCACTCCCTACAACGTCTGGGCATGCTCCTGATGAGACGACGGATGGTCTCCTGAGGGATCTCCTCCCAGACCTGGATCAGGGCATCGGTCAACTCCTGGACAGTCTGTGGTGCGACATCGCGTTGGCGGATGGTACGAGACATGATGTCCCAGAGGTGCTCTATTGGATTCAGGTCTGGGGAACGTGCAGGCCAGTCCATAGCATCAATGCCCTCGACATACAGGAACTGCTGACACACTCTGGCCACGTGAGGACGAGCATTGTCATGCATGAGCAGGAACCCAGGGCCCACTGCACCAGCATATGGTCTGACAATGGGTCTGAGGATCTCATCCCGGTACCTAATGGCAGTCATGGTACCTCTGGCTAGCACGTAGAGGTCTGTGCGGCCCTCCAAGGATATGCCTCCCCAGACCATCACTGACCCACCGCCAAACCGGTCATGCTGGAGGATGTTGCAGGCAGCAGAACGTTCTCCACAGCTTCTCCAGACTCTCTCACGTCTGTCACATGTGTTCAGTGTGAACCTGCTCTCATCTGTGAAGAGCACAGGGCGCCAATGGCGAATCTGCCAACCAAGATGTTCTCTGGCAAAGGTCAATCGGGCTGCACGGTGTTGGGCTGTGAGCACAGGCCCCAATTGTGGACGTCGGGCCCTCATACCATCCTCATGCATTCTGTTTCTCACTGTTTGAGCAGAAACCTGCACATTAGTGGCCTGAGCTAGGACAGTGTGTTACGGTGTGTTTGCAAGGCTTTCCCTCTGATCCGCAAGTGTGTGTGTTTGTACGTCTACGTGGGAGCGTTCTGTGTCTGTAGCTACAGTCCTATGATTACAGTCAGTCGTTGTGGGTTCAAAGACGGAGCCCAGACATTATCTGAATGATTAATTTCCTACTTGGTCGGCGTTGCCCCGCATTGATTATGATGCACTGTACCATTAATCAAGTTTTATGGCCTGTCACTCCCCTTCTCTATCTCTTTTCCTTTCACTCCCCATGGCGTGTTTTGCACACACACACACACACACGCTGGATTACAGTTGTGAAATCGGTAAATTCACATTCAAATGAAAATAACGTGATCTTTAGTCTAAAGGAAAGGTTTGTTCCTTGGTATCTTAGCTGAGCTAATAACTGAACGTATAACCTTTCGACTGAGGAGGCTAAACTCCAAGTTAATGAATAATTTGAAAGAATAAAGACTGCCACAGGAGAACGGCACGAAGGATGAAAGAATGAGGTTTTGGCTTTGAATAAATGATATATTTACTTTCCTGCTAATTAGCAGCTTTTATTTTTTCCCTCTCTCCCTCTCCACCTCTCTCACGGCTTTAGCATACAATGGAGTTTAGCTTGAGGTCAGGTTTATGTACTTGTGTGTGTGTGCGTGTGTGTGTGTGTGTGTATACATACATACATATATATATATATGTGTGTGTGTGTGTGTGTGTGTGTGTGTGTTTGTATGTATGTATATGTAGCTTTATTGACAGCTGATGATTGCTTATGGCATGAAACAGGGTTGTACTGTCTCATAAAGAATGTACTTGGCTCACTGGATTGATTTTAGATTTTTTTATTGTTTTTTTTGAGCACTTTTATCAACACCATTGACGGTTTCTGGAAAAAAGCACTCTCTCTCTCTCTCTCTCTCTCTCTCTCTCTATATATATATATATATATATATATATATATATATATATATATATATATATATATATACGTATATAGCCATCCATTATCTTAACCACTTATCCTGCTCTCAGGGCCACGGGGATGCTGGAGCCTGTTCCAGCAGTCATTGGGCGGCAGGCGGGGAGACACCCTGGACAGGCCGCCAGGCCATCACAGGGCCCACACACACACACCCATTCATACCTAGGGACAATGTAGTACGGTCAATTGACCTGATTTACATGTCTTTGCATTGTGGGAGGAAACCGGAGCCCCCGGAGGAAACCCACACAGACACGGGGAGGACATGCAAACTCCACACAGAGGACGACCTGGGATGACCCACTAAGGTTGGACTACCCCAGGGCTCGAACCCAGGACCATATATATATATATATATATATATGGAGAGAGAGAGAGAGAGAGAGAGAGAGCCCCCCCCCCCCCGAAACCGTCAATGGTGTTGAGTGCTCGACTAATGAGGAGCGGAATATCAACACGGATACAGGAAAAAAAGGCTTTAATGCATAGCGGTGCAGGCCTGTTTCGTGCGTCTCGCACCCATCAGCCGCTAATGTTTTGTACATATACGCCGGGCGATATCACGGTATGATTCTGTGTGAAAAAAAACATTAGCAGCCGATGGGTGCGAGACGCACGAAACAGGCCCGTACCGCTATGCATTAAAGCCTTTTTTTCCTGAATCCGTGTTGATATCTTTGAATAAAAGAAGAAATTAAGGAAACTGTGCAGGTGAATCGAAAAATCCCTGAGGGGCTAATTTGTTTTCTTCCCCAGCTCGGGGGAGACCCAACTAAGCTCTCCGGCAAAGTGTGGATCTTGGCGCTCAAGAGCTTTTGTGCATTGTGCGAGGCAGAAGCAACGGGTAAGTATCTGTGCTGACAGGCCATCGAGAGATGTGCCGGATAAACCTTTCCACTTAATTTTGTAAGAAATGTATTTGACGCATAAAAATAAATCTGTGCTGTGCCACCCTACAGAGTATTTAGGTAACTCAAAGTCGTAGTAATAAACATTATATAAAGACGTGGGGTGCACTTTTTAATAGAGTCGAAACGGGAAACGAGACGCCGTGTGAACATTAATATACGGGCTTCTTGCAGAGCCCAGTTGCTCTTGACGCTGTTATTCTCCATAGCATTTTCTGAAAGAAAGGAGGACCAAAAAAAAAAACCTCCCCCAGTCCAAAGACATGTAGGTCAGATGAATCAGCCGTGCTAAATTGTCCCTAGGTATGAATGTGTGTGGGTGAGACGCCCTGGCGGCCTGTCCAGGGTGTCTCCCCGCCTGCCGCCCAGTGACTGCTGGGATAGGCTGCAGCATCCCCGTGACCCTGAGAGCAGGATAAGCGGTTCAGATAATGGATGGATGGATGTATTTGATGCAAATTGACTAATTTCATTTTAACCAATGGAAATGCAGCGGAGCCACTGACCAGTCAGTTGGCCAAAAGGGTGCTTGAGGTCTCTGGCTGCATCTGCCCCTGTATTGTCAATACTTCTGACTTTGTGTCATATTCTAGCTCATCTACTGTATGGAAGAAGAGGGAAAGTGGGGTACGTTCATACGCACCCACCAAAACGGCCCATTTGCCATCCGTGAAAAACAGCCCTTTGGCGCTGCTCTGTTGCCTTGACTGGGTGTAAGGCGTCCTTTCGGATGAAGCCTCTCTGTTAAATTACACGATTAGACGAAACCCCAGTCATTCCCATGGGGAAATGGATTAGCTGTATCAGAAGAAAGACGGTAAGTGAAATAGAATAAAATGAAGTACAATAGAATAAGCTTGACTAAAAAAAAACGTGGAGTTAGCCAGAAGGGGGACGAAACACATCACAACACAGAGTCATACGAGAAGATTTGGAAGAGCTGGAAAAGAGTAGACAAGAAAAAAAATGTAATAAGTATAAAAAAATTAATAAGTATAAATTCACTTTTGTAACATACCACTCCCCAGAATCCCCTCACTTTGGCCTTATAGTCTCAGATAGGCTGTGATATTGTCCTCCAGCCATCTTTAAAGATATCACCGCTTATAACTCCCCGCTGACCAATCTCACCCTTCCTTGGGTTATCCGTGACTCCTGTATATCTCTGTAGGACTACAGGGTGTCCTCCATTTGCTCCGTCTACCGCTTCCGGTAATGACTGCCGATGATGATATGGGCCAGATAAGTAGACGCCTATGCGTTATAAAGGTGCTTAACTGTCAGCGAGCGTGACAATGTGTGACAGATTGGTACAAACCATAGAGTGAGGAGAAAGACGGCGAGGGACAAGGTAGAAAAAAAAATGTTTTAAATCTAGTCTGATGAAGTTTGTTGACCTTGGGTCTGAAACTTGCTTAATGTGTTCGGTTTAGAGACACCACATTGTTAGTGGAAGTGTCTTTGCATGCTCGGTAATCCAGGAGGGGGAAACCACGGCAAGTTGGATCGGTTCATCTGGGCCTGGTTAAGTGTGGTTATCCGAACTGGGTGTTTGTCAAAGCCCGGAAGACGCCCAAACCGAGCACCAGCCGATCGAGGAGAGGAGAAGGACGACAGCTGCCTCAGCGAAAACCAGTGGTGGTCCCGTATGCGGCGGGAGTTCTGGAACGGTTGAGACACACATTTTCCAAACACTACGTCTTGGTTGCTTTCCAACCCCAAAACACGCTGCACCAGAAATTGGTCCGCCCCAAGGATCGGGTCCCACGGCACAAACAGAGCAATATAGTGTACGCCGTTAAGTGCCGGGAGGATTGCCGAGACTCGTACATCGGGGAAACCGAAGAGACGCTGGCCAAGAGGATGGCACAACACATTAGAGCCAACACATCAGGCCGGGGCTCTGCAGTCTACACCCGTCTACAGGCCAGTGGCCGCTCCTTCAGGGATGAGGATGTGCACATCCTTTATAGGGAGGGATGCTGGTTTGAAGGGGGAGTCAAACAGGCCATCTATGTTAAGAGGGAAGGACCGTCCCTGAACCGGGGGGTTAGAGTACATCTGTCGCCATCTTACAATGCTGTGATTTGTGATTGCAACTATTCCCAAATCCTCTGTGAATAGTACACGTGGCATGGCGACACAACTCTAGTTGTCACAGCAGTTTGCATATGAACGTGATCGTTGGTTTCGGGCCGTTATGCCGCTGTATTGTTCATAAGGGCGGGGGTTCCTGCAGTCAGCTGAGACTGAAGAGGTCACTCAGATGAGCGATGAAACATTTCTCTCAATAAAAGTTGTCTGTGCGAGTGAAAGTGGTTTCCGAACAAGCACTAATAAGCTAATCCAGTCACAGTGACTATTCTATTACTCCAGTTTCCAGCATCGCCGTTAATCCTACCTGAATAGCTTTTCTCTTGTGTTCAGCCTAATGATAATGCTGGCTGGTGGTGCATGAGATAAACGCAATTTTGCAAGGACAGAACCTCATTAGCAAACCTCTGCTACAGTAGCTCTCCTCTGGCCCAGTTGCAGGTCATCACAAAGGACGAAGTCCGGATTTGAACGCCGCCGAACCTCTATCAGGAGCTAATCTCCTACTGTCTGCCAACCCGAAAACACAGGGATCATCTCACTCCAAGCAGTTAGGAGGTTGATATGGTACAACAACAGTGCATTGCCCTGTCGGTTAGCACACGTCCCCAATCCACCATGGCATGACTGCAAATGGCTGCTGACCTTGCCACTTCTCACTTGAAGTAGGAGGAAATATAAAGACTTCATCTTATAGCCCATATAATCCAAGTGAGCTTCTTTCATTATAGACAGACATTATGGACATTCTTGAGGGAGTCGCCATTTCCCCTTTGCAGTCTGTAGTTACTAAACGGAGTCGTGCTTTGGAGATCAAGTCAGATCAAGTTTATCTATATGCCCAAAAGCTTTAATCTATATGCCCAAAAGCTTTAATCTATATGCCCAAAAGCTTCACATTCACACGGGGAGGAACAGCCGGATACAGTTGAGGACAGTAGATGACACCCTCTAGCCTTAGAGCAAGGGAGCAGGTCCAATACATAATGGCATTTGTATTTGCCGAAACTTGGATTAGGGCGAGGATTAATGGCCTGATCCAGATCCTGTGGCCCTCCAGGGGATCTGGATTAGTAGGCAGAGAGTGCAGAGTCACATGTGGGGTGGCCAGGCACTTGACTCTACAATAGGCTGCACAACAGCATCATCGTCTGCGTTAGTGTGCCGTTGTTTTGTCCTCTCGTGAATACGTTGGGAGGCTTTTGCTACTCTGCCAGTGTGCCGGCTGCAGCCAGGGCGGAGGGCTGCTGGCACCGGACTAATGCTGTGTTCACACCTGCCATGTTTGGTGCCGTTTCAGCAAACTCCGGTGCGTTTGCCTCGTTTCGTCTGGTTCATTTGGGCCCGGTGTGAATTCAGTGTCAAATGAACTCTGGTGTTGACCAGAAAAAGGCACAAAGACTACGAAACAGCGGGTCTTGGTCTGCTCCCAGGTGAACTGGAGCGCGGTTTGTTTGCAGTGTAAACACTACTAGTAACAGACTCGGGGGGAAATATAAAGCAAAATTAATGGCAAGATTTCCCAAAAAATCCCACCATAGGCGAATAGCAGAGATTGGCTGCCTAGCGGAGTTTCCTCCACCATGACCTTGGTATGCCACACCACTTAGGTATCATACCGCCCCGGCGAGGGAATTAATATTATAATAATAACGGTATTTGTAATAACAGCTAGTAGTAGTCCTGTTGTTAGTATTCATTTAACTTAAAGTCGACACACAGCGCACACCAACATGTTGAGGGAGGGCGCTGGTAGGCCGCCGGGACAATCCAAAATAGGCTTTTCACCAGCATCGACCAGACCATACCGGCAGTTTCCTCCGTGACCCTGGAAGACAACCCCACAACAAGCGAGCACTCTTAACATTACAGTGTGCTCATCCCTCTCAAGTTTCTTCTGAGAATTGTCTTATTTCAGCCTAAATGCACCGCTCCATGGAAACGTCCATGACACCGTGCATCTCGGACAAAACAGGCTGCGCCGAGTCTGACCGTGACAAGTCATTCACCGCAGCACCTCCTCCTCCCTATGACGGCACATCCAGCCCTGGGGAGCTTTACCACCCCGCCTGAGGGGGGAAAAAAAAGAAAAAGTCTAT